>NC_056744.1:1456020938-1456234480 GCF_019279795.1 Protopterus annectens | reverse complement strand
TAAGAAAATTTCATGGGAAAAAACATTACGGGAAAAAAAACAAGTTGGACAGTTTTTTGGAGACTGTGAAACCCTGTTAGAGTTAAAAGAACTGAGGTGGCAGTTACTTTTAAACTCTGACACTCATCCAGGACTTAATGACTGTGAACATTAAATGTGCTTTAAGATGGGCAAATTAACATGTACTGACTGTTTGTTTTGACTACACTAGTTCTTAAACAGTGATAGAACATAAGCAATGGTTCCATTACTATTACAGGGTCAGTCCTATGATTTTCCAGCTTCTAGTTTAATTGGAAATATAACTATCAGTTAAAAGTAAACACAATAACATCATAAAAAAACAATGGTATTAAGCATTTGTTCAACTCACTCTTAGTTAGTTTCAAAAGTTGTTATAACACACACACATCACAATGACTATTGGTAAGAATTGAAAACATTTTCATTGGCCCTTGTATTAACATGAGGACATAATCATTGGTTTGAATTCTTCTTTTGTATTGTGAAAAGAAATCTTTGGCCATTGGCCACTAATCACATCATATGCAAATTAGGTATTCCTGTATACAGCATATTTATAGAGCATGGCTATGTACTTTTTTCAGTTCTGATGAAGTTCCTAGCAACAATAAAGGAATGAAAGCGCTAGACAACAGTTCGGCCTCAGCTGTGTTTTTTCTCCATTCGTAATTTTATTAGTTACAAAGTTTTAATTGTTTATTGGCATTATTCTACTTTGCTTTACAGTTTTAGAACGTTTTTTTGTTTATATATATATATATATATATATATATATATATATATATATATATATATATATGTGTGTGTGTGTGTGTGTGTGTGTGTGTATATATATGAATCTAGACAGAAACAGACGTCTTCATTTTTCAGGGATACAAATTCTGTTTCAGCAAACTCCCAATTTCAAGAGGGTACACAAACTTATCTCCAAATCAGTGGGCAGAGACATTGAAACAGGTACAAACTCTTATATCCCAGGGGGCAGTAGAACCTGTTCCCAGAAAAGAGGGCTCTTGGCTCCCCATTCTGAATCTCTCCATTCTGAACACCTCCCTGGTTGTCCCCAGGTTCAAAATGCTAACTTTGCAGCAGCTGCTGCCTATGCTAACAAAAAATGCCTGGCTAGTGACTCTAGAACTAAAAGATGCCTAGCTTCACATCATCATTAGGAATCGTGCAGGAAATTCCTGCACTTCAAAGCAGGCTCACAGCACTTTCAGCTCTCTGCACTACCCTTTGGCTCATCTACTGCACCCAGAGTATTCACCAAATGCTTTGCCCCGGCCATAGCATTCTGCAGACAAAGAAATATACAGATTTACCCTTACCTGGACGACTGCCTCATTAAGGCAGAGTGCAAAGAAAAGTTGCTCCAAGACCTTCTGTTTGTCAAATCACTCCTAACTTTCCTAGATTTTACGATCAACGAGAAGAAATCAAAGCAAAACCCCACCAGGAAGATAATTTTCTTGGGAGCTCTGCTAAACACAGCATCCCAAATGACCTTCCTATCCCCAGGAAAGCAGAGCTTCCTGTCTCTCTATTTTACCCAGCTGGCTTCCAGAGGTCACCTCACTGCGAGGAAGTTCCTGCGAGCCCTGGGATACATGGCATCTTGCATCCTTCTCATTCCTCTGGCCTGGCTTCACTTGAGGAAATTTCAGTGGTATCTAAGGAACCTTTGGTGCTAGCACTCTCAGTCCCTAGAGACCTCTCTTCCTCTGACTACATGTAAGAGTTTCTCTGGTGGGCAGAGCCCTGTACCAGAAACAAGGGTCTTCCCTTCATCCTCCGCCCTACTGGCCAGACCATCACCACCGATGCCTCAGACATTGCCTGGGGCGCTCACCTAGCAGGCAGGTTTACCCAAGGCCTCTGGAATGCCCAGCAACTACACTTGCACATCAGTCAGATAGAAATGATGGCAGTACAAAAGGCTCTGACATCTTTCAAATCCCATCTCAGGCCAGGGGTTCTCCTTATAAAAGCAGACAACACCACAGTAATGTGGTATATCAATAATTGGGGGGGGGGACCCAATCATACCTCCTATGCAACTTAGCCATGAGTCTCTGGCTTACAGCCACCTCCTTGGGTCCACACTTAATTGCCCAATACCTACCAGGGGTCAACACCACCCTGGCAGACCACTTAAGCAGAAACTTACTGGACCCCCACCAATGACAGCTCCACAGGGAAATATTTCTGCAAATCACTCAGGAGTGGGGGACTCCAGAAGTGGATCTCTCTGCCTTGCACCTCAACCACCAGCTGCAAAAGTTCTGTACCAGGGAATATCACCTCCTAGCGTGGAAGGTGGATGCCTTGACCTCCTCCTGGAACTCTCTTTGTGTATGCTTTCCCTCCTCTGCCCCTTATTCCCAAGGTACTGATCAAAATAAGGGAGGAGAGACCAAAGGCTATCCTCATCGCTCCAGATTGGCCCAGACAGCATTGGTACCCCTTGCTGCGCAGCCTGACATTACAGCTTCCCCTGATCTCAGACCTCTTGACCCAGGGGAAGGGGAAGATACTGCACCCAGACTTATAGACTGTCAGTCTTTCAGCATGGCTTATTACCTTAAAAGCTAACAAGGAATCCCTGTTAAGCAAACAGATCTTAGACATCATCACAGAGGCCAGAAGGCCCAGCACCAGAAAAGCATATGCAGGAAAATGGAAAAGATTCTGCTGCTGGAGCCAGTCCAAAGGGGCAGCAAAAAAAAAAACCGATACAACTAAAATATTTATTGGTAGAGCAAAGCTTTCAGGTACAACAACCCTTCTTCAGTGCAAGATAAAAAGAACTCATTGAGTTACTTAAATACCAATCAAATAGCAATCATTCAGTAAAACACAGCTAATAAAAACAAGTTTCCAATTAAACATATAAATGAAAAATTAAAAACTAATTTATTAACGGCAGAACAAAAATAACTGATCTACCTTAAACATAACATCCTATCTTTTAGGACTGGTTTGAGTGTAATCATTTTGTTAACACCAGGTAAAACATCTGCTTGTAAAAGTGTAATCCATTCATATTCTTTCAACTCCAATTTATTATTAAGTCCAGAGGGGTCAGTACCTCCCATCCTTCCACCCCCCTTATCTTGGATTACCTAGCCAAGGTGCTCAATAGTGGCCTCTCCTTCTCCTCTATTTAAATCCATGCCTCAGCCATTTCTGCCCATTTCAATTCAGACCCACCCGCTTCTCTCATCCTTTGATTAAGCAATTCCTTAGAGGGGCTTCTAATATCAGACCTCCCAGAAGGCCTCCCATGCCACTCTGGGACCTGAATTATGTTCTAGAAAAACTAACCTTACCTCCTTTCAAACCTACTGCTTCTACATAATTGAAATACCTCTCCTGGAAGACTGCCTTCCTACTAGCTATCACCTCAGCTAGAAGGGTATCAGAGCTTCAGGCTGTCATGGCTGTTGAGCCCTTTATTGTTTTCCATGCAGACAGGATCTCCCTGAGGACTAACCCCTCTTTTATGCCCAGGGTGGAATCTGATGTGACCCTCAACCAGGCCATACACCTACCCACCTTCTTTCCCAACCCTCAAAACAAGGGGGAAAATATTCTACACTCGCTAGACGTGCACAGACAACTCAGATACTATCTGGACTGTACTAAATCTTTCAGAAAAACAGACCAACTTCTTGCCAGCTTTGCCCCTGGGGCAGAGGGGAAGTCCATTTCCAAACAAACCATTTCCAAATGGATATCACACTCTATCCATTTTTGATACAGACTACATGGGACCCCCCCCAGTCTGTCCATACCCATTTCACTAGAGCAGCCTCCACTTCCACAGCCTTCTTCAGAGGAGTCCCCACCAGGGACATCTTTGAAGCTGCCACCTGGACCTTTGTCCATACCTTTACAAAGCACTACCACCTACCTCTTTTTTCTAAGTCTAGGGCAGGGTTTGCCTCTGCAGTGCTGCTGACCCATGCCTAGAACTCTAACCTTTCCTTCCACCCCTCTCTTAAGCTTTGGGAATCCTCCCACAGCTGATGATTGCAACTGTGAAACAGAAAGAACATAGTACAGTTGTGTACACTTACCATAAATGTAGATGTTTAAGTGTATTCACTGTTGCAGTCCTGGTTTCCCTCCCTCCATCCCCCATATAGCATCTTCCCCTAGGGGGACATAAGCTTCTTACAGTGGCTTTTGGCTACTAGGACCACTTTTCCTTATTTCCTTGTGCTTCTGATGGGTTAGGGCAAGAAAAAACTGATGTAATGATGGCTGCCTTGCATTGTAACACTGACGACCTGAAGTCAGACTGCAAGCGACTGCAGCCGACGCAAAAAAAATTTACTCTGGTATTCGGGCTAGCCGAGGGCTACCACAGCAGGGATAACCCACAGGTGATGACTGCAACAGTGAATACACTCAAACATCTTCATTTTTGGTAAGTGTGCACAACTGTACTTTCTTTCCTAACCCAATTCAAGCTTAACTTGGACCAGTGAATGGGGAATCGGAAATTTACACGTATGTCTGTATTATAGTCATCCTGTAAATGCTTGATTACGTATTACCAAGCTGACATATACATCTTAAAATAAGTTGGCGGTTGACATAATGGTTAAGGTGTTTATCTCACAAGACAATAAGGTACAGGGTTTGATTCTCATCTTTGAGAGAAATTGGCTAGCCTTAAAATGCCCACAAGGGTAGCTTGCTTAAGTATCAAAACTTGTCAGATACATTTGGGAAGCATGACTTGGCTTAAAAAGGGTCCCCTGGGATCATTAGCCGAGTAATCATCTATGAAGCAAATTATCCCCTGTAAAATACAAACCTGTTTTTCTGTGCTTCTTTAATTTTTGTTGTATGTAAACTCACATGATGCAAGAGCGCAAGTGTTATGTATTGACTGGTGTAACCTAGTTTATTCATTCTAAAGATGCCTCCTGACAGTGCAGAGGCAAAAGTGCTAAGTAATGTTGTTTAGTATTCTGGTGAGTGGCTCCTTGATTCTTTTACAAGTATGTTTTTTGTATTGTAGTACTGGTTTGTGATTTCAGCTTTATCACTGCTTAATTCGTTGATTGGATTCACATGAGTTATTTTCTGGTTCATCGTTTAACAGTGAACTTCCTTGCATACAGTTCTTGATGAAGTGTGTGTCATCTTTAGGAATGTTCATGCAAGGCTGGACTTACAGAATGTAAAGGCTGCAGCTCAAACAAAACTATGTTCCAGTACTGTCAACACTTAGAAAGATTCTAGTCCAAGGCCGGTGGCTTCTCCACAGCACACAAGTCATGTATAGCTGTAGCAACAAGGAGGGACATAAACTTGATTTTGGCTTCACCAGGTCTGCTTTTGTGAATGCAGGAGGAAAGGGTAATATAAGTCCAATACCAGTAGAAAGTACTATGGAGTTATTACATATGCTGGACAACGAGTTACAGAACTGCAGTTCCCTTAAGTGAGACAAGGTTTACCTCCTAGAGGGAAAGCAAACCTAAAAAGGACTGAACTTCAGTACATTTCCTAATAGAATTACTGAGAACTCAGACTGACACCCGGAACTGACTGTATTGTTTAACTGTGTATGAACTAGGATGTTAAGTTAATAGTGGTTTCTCTGAAAACATTAATGGTTTTAATTTCAAATACAACTTAAACAATGCCATTGTTGTTCATTTTAATTCTAACACTTTTTTATAGAACTGGAAAAGCTGGATAGGAGATTTTCTCTTGAGAGAAAGTAAAAAGTTCACAAGATTTGAATGCCCACAGGGCTGGTAGAGTGTGTCTTATTTCTTAAACTAGCAAACACCTCTTCCAGTCAAAAAACTTGAGTAGCTTAAACCTGAAGGACTGCACCTTTCAGGAAGCAGATCAGCAGGCAACTCATCAGCAGCGCATGTCTGAAAGTCTAGTAAATGAAGGAAAAAAATAAAGGTATGAAAGCAGCAATGCTCGAATGGAGGACTAAAAATATCAGAAGATCAGTTTTTAACATAATGAAGTAAAAACAAACCACTGGACGTACTAACAGTTTGGAGAGGTATAACTTGTTTAATATAGACAATGCAAGTTTAAAAAGTTTTGCCAAGTGCATGCTTCTTCAGGCACGATAAATTCAACAGAAAAAAATCAGTGTTTTAAATACTCTAAAAGATCACATGATCTAATATAATTGATGATGCCAATAAACTAGGCTAATTAGACCCACTTGTTTAACTCTCTCAGCAAAGGTTTTAAAGACACATAACCATCAAGTCCTGGTGGTATGTGTGCATTCAGACACTGTATCCAGTGGTATTCATCAAATTCAGTCAAATGTTCTACATTTCCCTCTCGAAGAGGCTCTTTTAAAACACTCAGTATCGAAAATTTAAAATCATGATTAAAGCCTTCTTCCAGTTTATGCTTATACAATGCATTTGCATCAACATGTCTTCTTATATCAGAAAGGTGGTTACAGATAAGTCTTTTAAGTTTTTTGTTAGTTTTGCCAACATAATAAGCTTGACATTGGTAACACAAGGCTAGCTAAACCAGATTCTTTGTGTTGCAGTTACCATAAGCATTTACCTTAAAATTAGACCTTGTAACTGGATGTACAAAAGATTTTTCAGAGTATATAAATTTACAGTAGACACATCTGACACATCTCTTTATAGTTTCATAATGAAACTTTATGAGTGGTTGTTCTTTGTAATAAAGCAGGTGTTTCAAGTTATTACTTCATTTGTATCCAAAACTAGGCCGTGCAGATATGTTCAAGTCAAGTTCAGGGACATCACGTAAACTGTACCGATATTTGGAAATTATACATTTAACATTGTTAGTGTTTCTATTATAAGTCAAAAAGCATTTAGTCATGTTTCTGGGATGTGCCCTATTTATTGTCTCTTAAGTATTAACGGAAAAACTAGGTTTCGCTGCAAGTGGACATTGCTGTGTAATTTCTACACAAATGGCATCAGTGTCCTTAGCCTTATAACCTCTGTCAATGGAATCAGCTGCTAACTATGTAGTTGTAAATCCATGTTAAAAGCTCAAGTATTCAGCTTTGCCACTCTTAAGTATCTGCCCCTTGACAATATTATTGAATGTAAAATGCGGAAGCATGCTGTTACCATGTATAAACATTCCACTTGGTTGGTTTCTGATATTAAGCAGTTTCTAATTTACATTTATTATTCTTAAAAATTGTAATGTCAAGGAAATATATACAGTCGAGAGAAATACATTTTTAATTTTAAGAATGGTACAGTGGTTGATAAATAGTTCTAAAATTCATTGAAAGGACGAACGTTTGCACGCCAGATTAAAAACAAGTCATTGACAAACCGGCAATAAAAAACAAATTGGTTAAGTGAACATGGGTCATGTAAATTTGAAATAAATCTACGCTCCCGTATATACATTACAATGTTGGCATAGCTGATGGTGACAGGCGTGCCCATCGCAATTCCTCGCTTTCATTTATATAGTTGTTCCTGAAATACAAAGACATTATTTGTTAAAACTAACATTATCTCTGAACTGTTCCTGTTTCCAGTGGTTTGTTTTTACTTCATTGGGATCTGATAACTCTTATTCACTGGATTTACTGTTACTGACTGGTTTGTCTGTGTTGTATTAATTTTAACATGATGTGAATATTTTTATTAAACAGAATATGTGAGAAGCAAGATTACTTAACAAGAAACACTTGGAAAAGAGGGGCAGAGAAAGAGGCAAATCCCAGATATAGTGAGTAAAAAAAAGGTTTTTATTCTATTTATCCTTTTTTTTTTTTTGACTGGATTAGTTCCAAAAGACTAGTGGTCCTTTTTCATGGGAAACCTGAGATGGTATTTATACTACTAATGGAGGAAATTTGACAAGAGATTGGGAGAACTTCCTCTTCCCTTTTCTATGGATGTCTTTTACATCAGCCTGAGCTACCACCAACTCAAGCAAATTGGGCATCAGTTTAATGTCTCATCCAAAGGATGGTACGTTCAGGAGTGCAGCACTGTCCAGTGTTGTACTGCAATGTTATCTTCATGTTTTGGAAAGGAAACATGCGTTAGTGTAATACTTTTCATCTGCAGACAGCAGCAAATGCATTGGAATTGTGTATGGTGTATATGGCATGCATTTACTTGGTTGCTGGGGGAATCAACCAGATAAGTCTTTGAAAAGTTAACTTTAAACTGTTTTTTTTTTCTTTCATTTGTTATTGCTGAGGGGTATGTTTTTTATATGCACAGTTACAGAATCTACTGACAGTGATTGAGCACATTTAACTGATCAAACAAGGGGGGGATTATCTGTTATTGAATGGAGCGCTCGTAAGGGCTATGAGCATGATAGGGATGCTACTGTTAAATGATTTGCTCTATAAGCGTTGGTTATGAGAATGCAAGAATGCTGCTATAGATGTGAAACAGTTAATAGAGTGTACAACAAGATGGATGATATTGATTAGTTAAGTCAAAAAGTACATGTGGTGGTAGATATAATTACATTTTTTTGGTGGAAAACCATCCCTCAATTCCTTCATTTTTGCTATACCTGAAATTCATAAATCTTTCGCTATTGCAGCCAATAAGCCAGTTGCTTATACTAGGGCTTGAAGACAAAGCGATTAGTAGTATATGTGGACAAATGTCTGAATGTTGTAGCACTGTCCTGTTCCTTCCTGAGTTATGGCATCGTTTAGAGCATATGAGTGAGGAGAAGTTTGAAAAAGTTTTTTTGTTTGTGACTTTATATAGAAAAGATTTGTATGATGGTATGCTCCATGACATTGAGAGGGATAGACTAAGAGACTCTTACACAGCCCTGCAGCTAGACATAGTGACATTAAGACTGTGAGTCATTTGGTAGAACTTTGTCTTTAACAGTAAAACTTTACCAAACTGGTTGAGTAGCAGTTTCCCTTTTTATGCTAATATTGTTCTAAATCAGTGGGCAGTTTGCTTTTGCAAGTGATTTTTTTTTTGCTAAAGTGAAGTTCTGCACGCACTTTATTGACACCGTGTTTATTACCTAGGCTGGGAGGAAACTTGTGCAATTTGTAGATTTTTTTTGAACACCATAACAATTTTCTTATATTCACAACCACGGTTTTGTCAGCTGGAAAATTTTGACTTTGAACCACACTTTAATGCTAATTCCCATAACTTAGATTCCACAAATTATAGAAAACCAGTGTTCACAAACATATACATGCTTGCTACAGTTATTGCCCTGGATTTCTGAAAAATAATGCATTCAAGGGACAAGCAGTTAAAATATCTGGGCTGGTTATAGATGACAAAGTCAAAGTAAACTTTATTGTCATTTAGAACTGCACACGTGTAGCCTAAATGAAATTTCATGCATCAGCTCAGTTCTTGAGATTACAAAGGAAAGTGAAACAACACATACAAGTAGAGGAATAAATGTAACTAACAAATACAATACTACTCCCAATACAAACAAGAAAGAGCAGAGACATTTACCAACACTCATATACGAAAATAATACACTCTCCTGAGTTAAATTAACTACCCTATTTAAAGTAATATAAAACACACTACAGATTGAAATGCATAAATTATTTATCTAATATTGCACTTGAATGAGTTAAGTAATGCTAACTGTGGATATAATAAATAAATATTGCACTTGGAATATATGTAAGTATATATTGCACAAATAAATAAAAATTGACTTATGAGTCCAGACCCCTGGAACTATTGCCCAAGTTCAGACATCTAATCACCAGGGTAGAAACTGTTACTGAATCTTGTAGTCCTGCAATGGATGATGTGATATCTCCTGCCCGATGCCAGATGTAAAACAGTCCATGAGCAAAATGCTTGTTGTCCTGTATTATTTTGGTGGCCACTCAGATGCTTTTTGCAGATTAAAGATGTATTGGTGGAAGACGGGAAACTGCAACCCACACCACTCTTTGTAGCGCCTTTCTTTCTGTAACTGTGCAGCTTCAAAATCACAACCACACTGTGAAGTTGCAGGTGAGGATGCTGTCTGTTGCACCGCTATAGAAGGTGGAGAGAATATGAGGAGGAAGCTTAGCTTTTTTCAGCCTTCTTAAAAAGTGGAGGTGTTGGTGGTCTTTCTTGACAAGTTGGCTGGTGTTTCCCGACCATGAGAGATCCTTTGATATGTGTACACCCAGGAATTTCATACTCTTAACCCTCTCCACACTCCCACAACTGATCCTGAGCACTAGGTGGTTTGTTCTCCTTTTCCTGAAATTAATGATAATCTCTTTGGTCTTGCTTACATTCGGGTCAAGTTTGTTTCCCTCACACCAACTGATCAGAGATGCCTCCGCCTGTCTGTACGCCATTTCGTCCTTCTTTGTGATGAGAACAACACATGACAACTGATGACAACAGTTTTAAGGAAGAATTAGTTTTGTCTTATGCAGCTGTTCATTGAGCTTGGATTTGCAAACAGAAAGTAGGCGAAATGTTAATAGTGTTTTACTGTCAACTGTACACTTTTTATAAGACAACTCTAGGAAGAAAGAGCAATGCAACTGCAACAGACTAACACTACTATCAAACACATTTACACTTCTGTTTTCTGTATCCTGTAGTTTGCAGTGTAGTCATAAGTATTATTAAAGACAGTTGGAAAGTGCTTAGGAGAGACGGTGAGATTTATAAACAGTCAGGGAAGTATCCCACGTTTGTCTAAAAGATTGGAAAAAAAATTAAAGTCTGTGTTACAAAGAAATAAAAATGTAGTCTGACTAGTGGCACTGAGTGTGTAGTACATGTAACAAATGTCAAGGCTACATCAGTTGGTATTTGGGGAAGCATAGGGAATCTTCAAAACAGCAGGTGTATTTTATTTTTTGATTAGTTTTGCCTAGTATGTTCTTTATGAAAAAGTCTTGACAGTGCAGAGAGGAAAATGCTAAATAAAAAGATCTTAGTATTGTGGCGACTGGCCCCGGAATTCTTTACAAGTATTTTTTTTTTAAGTACTTAGATTTCCATACTTCCACTGGCCACTGTTTGGTTTATACCTCCTTTGAAGAACGCCTGTCTTCAATAGGAGCTTGTCAGTCTATCGAACAGCTGTTGTCTGATTGCTGTCTGGTTGAGTTGTTATTGCAGAAAACAACTTTTTGCGATCCTTGAGGTTTGCACTGTTCCCCATTTTTGTGCAACTTTGAAGTTGGTATATATGAGCTGGGTATGTGGGAATATTTCCCACCACATGGAGGATGCAGGAATGGCTTCTCACCTGTAGAAGATGATTGTGTTTGTATTTGCTGAAAATGTTTTTATTTTTTGTTTCTATTGAACAACATTCGATTGAAAGTTTTTCAGTCATCCAGCATGATTCCCCTTCAGTGGGAGCTAAACTTTTTATTTTCCATTTAACTAGCTAAGTAAGCTCAGCATAGAACCCAATTTCAGCCACCATCCAGAGGCAGCTGCATACAGTAAATGTTTATGACTTCGGTTAAGTGAACTCGAATGCTATAACTTTAATGTCCAAGCTGTTAGTGAAAACATCATATTAGTACAAATTGAAGTGTAATTCTTCAATGTAGAATTTATCAGCTTCATAGCTGAAAAGCTGGCTTGCCCACTGTTTAAGTCTTCTACCTTGGGAGCATTTTCATATCTTGGAACATCCTCTTTCATCAGACCATCACCTCTGCTAGTAGGATCTCAGTGCATCAGGTCAGTATGTATAGGAAGCCATATTTGCTGTTTCACTAGACTAAAAAGTTTTTCAAGATGAGCTTTTCTTTCCAAAAGTCATTTCACAGTTGTCCATGAGCCAAACCATTAACCTCCCTCTTTTCCTTTTTGGGGGCAGAAATCAACACAGAGAGGACCTTTATACCCTGGACATGCTTCTGACAGCTCAGGTGCTACCCACAGTGAGTGCAAGAGTTTACAAAGACATTTGTACATCTCATTTGTACAAAGGAAGAGTTGCCATGCATGCACATTCCATGCTCGTTGCTAACCACATCATTATTTGCCATCAGGCCATTAAATGCTCATTGTCAAATGCTGGAGTCTGAGCTGTCTCTACTGCCTGGCATTTGGTGAAGAGGATTAAGCCTGTGAGCAGTTAACAAGCTATTTCCTGTAGATTGATTCTTTCAGCCACCTTTTGCCTACTGTGTGACCTTGAGCAAGTTATGAATTTGAAGTCACCTGGACTGCATGCCTAGTAACTATATATGAATCAATGCCTCTCTTTGTAGAATGTCTCCACTGAAGACATGTATGCCACCGCCATTTAGTCTTCATTACAGTCCTTCACCAGATTGTACTACCTCGACTGCATCCTGGGCAGCTGACCCACTCTTTTGGACCACCTGGCTATTCTGTGACTGTGGTTTATGTGAGCTGTGTGCTTGTGTGACCCTCCCTGATAACGCCTTGGATTTAGTCCATAATAGTAGCAAGTGTCTTTGATATTCGTAGTAATGTACACATTATTACTTTATCAGTTTCTTTGAAGTTAGGTATAATGCGTGCATTATTACTATGTTGGTTATGTACAAGTAGACCTTCCCTACTTCAAGAATTCTGTCCTTGCATCTCACTCTTGACTGTTATCTCCAGTACCGACCTCTGAAGTTGGAGTACCCTGTAATCTGATCAAGTATACACTTTATTATATAATAGTCTTTGTTGTTTGTTGATTTGAGGGAAGGTGCTTGTTAATGGTATGGAAGTGCATTGAAAGGCTTTGGGGGATGTGCAAGCATTACTCCATAGTACAAGTCTTTGAGTATGGGGATGGCCCTGAATATGGGATTTTACAATAAAAAAAAAAAAAGTGGTGAATTGCTATTATTGGAGAAAAATTTACCCAGTCTCTCCAATAGAATGTATACATTTCATACAAGGACATGCTTAATTAAGAATAGGCAGCAAGATGGTTGCTAAAGCTTGGAGCTACAAGCCAAGAAGGAGAAAAAAATATCTCAACATGCTTAAATAGCTATGCCAGGGAGAATGAATTAATACCAATAAAAAGAGAGAGCACACAGGAAAACTTGTGCAAGATTCTTTGAATACTATTTGGCATGGCAGAAGATATTGCATACCTGAAAACACTGGTAGTAAGTCAGAATGTTTTATCAAACTCCATCACATTACACAGAAAGTAAAGTGGTGCAAAATAAGACAGAAAAGATGGAAATACAGCTGTCAAGTATTTTTAAGAGACTGAGGTAATGCAGAAGGGAGTGGAGAAACTTGGAGAACAGCCTGAAGTCAAGGATGGGTTCCCGTTTTAAGTCCAAGAACTGTTAAGTGCACATTACTTAAGTGTTTTACCAGTAGAGCAGGGAATATCATGAGACCAGGGACATACTAAGAAGATCAGTTTACCACTCACAGCAACATTTTCCAGACCTACTGATTGGAAATGGTGTATAAAGGGTATATGAGGGAACAAAAAAATGTCTGATCCAGGAAACGCAGCTAAGCATGAAGGAGGGGGACGCCAAGAACAAAGATATTATCCCATTATAGAAGCAGAACATGTAAGGAGAAAAGGAAGTATGTGCAATGATCATAAAAGAGCTAGAGATGAAAAAAGAGAAGGAGAAGGAAACCAGAAATGGTGATAGGGCCTGTCAGAGATACTAACATCTATTGAAAGGAAGAACTTGATGAATGGGAAGTAACTACAGCCCCCATCAGAGATGGGAAGGGGTTCTTCAAGATCAGGAGGAGTGGTTAAGAGTAAAATAGGCAGGGGCTTCTGTGTGGTACTGAATAAAGAATGGGATAGGAACGTTTGGAAAAAAGGAAACAGGCAGTGACATCAGGAATGAAAGGAAGGTGGGCAGATGTATGGAAGGAGAAACATGGCACAAAGAAACAGAACACATTCATCATAATAAATCAATTAGGAGTGACTGGTTTCAAACAAGAGGCCTTGCACAGCAGTTGACAAAGGAAGTGGAGATGCATCAGAAAACAGCCACAATAGCAGTGGACACCGTGCCTTAACTATGTCAGAGGATGTTTAGAGGAGCTAAGAGGGAACAGCAGGTGTTGATTGTAATGACATGGAAGAAAAAGGAATGCATCTTGGGGAGAGAATTTGGTAAATTATAGAGGAGAAGTGGAGGGACAATTAAGACATTGGAGTAGTTTGATACGATGGAATAGAGGTACAGTAAATGAATGGATAATAAATGAAACGGGTTACAGAGAAGTGCCAAAAGTAAAGATGAAGAACCAAATGAAAGTGATACAGAGATAAATGAACAAGGGAGAGGTAACTGAGAAGCTAAGAATGGTGGAGAATAAGATGAAATGTGACATTGAAATGAGAGATATAATAAGAATTCATGCAGAAACTGTAAGAAGTGAATATTGGTTGTGATGTGATGCAACAGTAAGTGTGTTGGTGAGGAGGCTCAATGAGCTCAAAGAACAAATGTGGGGGGCAGAAAGGAAATTTAATAAATGAAGGAGAATAGAATTCATGCAGAAACTGTAAGAAGTGAATATTGGTTGTGATGTGATGTAACAGTAAGTGTGTTGGTGAGGAGGCTCAATGAGCTCAAAGAACAAATGTGGGGGGAAGAAAGGAAATTTAATAAATGAAGGAGAATAGCTAAGAAATTAGAGAAGAGAATGTGCAGACAGCTGTATGTACTTAAAGAAACTGGCAGGGCAGAGAGGAAAGACAGCATGGATGGGAGTGAAAAAAATGTGGCAAGAGGAAAGGAAAAGACTGAGCAGAAAAAAATGAATATGAGGAGAATTAGTCAAAAACTGGAGAGGGAGAGCTCCAAGAACAGATTGGTATCCAGTGAAACTAGAGAGAGAAATCTGACAAAGCCTGATCTGGCTATATAACAAGTGCAGGGAGTAGGGCAGCATGATGCCCTTGCTGGAAACAGCTAATGTCATACTCCTACTATATAAGCAGAAAGAAGTGCCACAACTTGGAGATTGCACCACTGATAAATTTTAGCACAAATATCATGGCAATTTTAACACAAATATGGCAAAAGTGCTAGTCCCAGTTTAGAGGAGGGAATCCCCCAAAGCACCCTGAAAGGATAGACAGGGTCTGAACAGGGAAGGATGCATCAGTAATTGATGCCTGATGTGTGAGCATCCATGGGAAGCTGCACAAGGTATGGGAGAGGGTGGGTCAGATTTATGCTGAATGACATCAAAATTTATTCTACTCTATTGAATAGTTCTTCCTCCTCAGAATGTTGAGGCTTGTTTGATAGACAGCTCATGGAAGCTGTGACGTCCGGCGATATCCCACCAGACTGCCAAGGTAGGGGAGAGGGTGGGTCAGATTTATGCTGAATGACATCAAAAATATATTCTACACTGCAGAATAGTGCTTCTCCATCAGAATGTTGGGGCTTGTTTGATGGACAGCTCATGGAGTCTGTGATGTCCGATGATGTCCCACCGGACTGCCAACAATTGATTTGACATCCTTACTGTCCTGGGTCAGTAACTAAGGAGATTCAATTCTCAATACTGACTCTATTGTGAGACTGTCACTAAACAGGAGTAATATTTCACAGTTTTCCCTTAGGAGCACAACAGGAGCACACTTTATTTTCCTGGGACTGGACTATATACCTCTGTCCATCCGTAATGTAACTCCTTATTACACACTTCAGAGCATTGTGTCCCTGTTTAAGACCTCTGATACATGCACATTGAAAGTAAATTTAAAGCTCACACATCCAGACACTTCTGGGAAAGCCTGACAGAGATTTTCAGCTGTGTCCCTTCGCCAAAATAATATGGTAATGCTGCCACCAATCAAAGTGTATTCATGCCCTTCTAAAGGGGTGTCCAATTATGAAAATTACATATCAAAGTAAATGATAGCTGTGACCTGAGCAGCCAGGCCTTCAAGGGGACCTGGGGAGTATCAAACCAGTTTAAACACTCTCTAATCCTTAAAGAAAAAGACTGATTTCCAGCTACATTATAAAGTGATGAAAAACATTTAATGTTGTTGTTTGTCTTTCGGCTTTTTCCCAGTAAGGGGTCACCACAGCGGAACTCCAGTCCGCTAATGATTGGCATTAGATTTTTATGAAATGCCGAGGTGCCAGCTCGACGCCCAACCTTCAATGAAGGCACGCCCATTTACGCACGCATATCTTTCAAACGCTACCCAACCGCGGGGAGGACATGCAGACTTCACACCGAATAATAAGTAAAATTATTACAAAAATGTAACTCGATAACTTTCAATAAACACCAGAATTCAATAATCAGAAATATAAAATTAAACTGTAGGACAGAAGTCCATCATTCTAGAAAAAACAAGAGACATTTTTGGCCCCTCTTCCACCAAATAAAATTCATCGGGAGCCACAAAACCTATTTGACCCCTAAAATGAAGGTAACACAGCATATAAAGTTTTATATACAGTTATCGTATTAAATGTAAAAGAACTAAGTTTATAAGAGCAATATTTCAAATCCATCCCTATTTTTCTTCCTTTGTTGGGACTACTCGAGTGCTCTCAGTGTGTTGGTGTAAAAAATCTGGACAGAGCTATAAATAATGGGACACAAAGGCCCCAAAATAGGGACACTTTTTAAGTATTGCTCTTACAAACTTAGAAAGTTGATAGAATAACAGATTTTGCATTGGCATGAATTTTCTGAAGGGTATGAAGTCTGAAGCTCAAATGTCTGTATTTTTTTTTTTTTTTACTTCAGCCCTCAATGATTTGCCAGAAAACCACAATTTTATGAGAAACAGACCAAACTATGAGTCAAAAGTCAGGACATTCTGCGAAAGTCTGCACAGTTGAGAGGTAAGTGTGTGTGTCTGTGTGTGTCTGTGTGTGTGTGTGTGTGTGTGTGTGTGTGTGTGTGTGTGTGTGTGTGTGTGTGTGTGTGTGTGTGTGTGGAATGCATGGCAACAGAAATTGTGTTATTTTAGCAAGTTTCTAAGTTTTTAAGAGCAATATTTAAAGTCCATTGCTCGATCACTCTCATAGTGTGTGTGTGTGTGTGTGTGTGTGTGTGTGTGTGTGTGTGTGTGTGTGTGTGTGTGTGTGTGTGTGTGTGTGTGTGTGTTATTCGGTAGAATAGCCATTAGTTTTCAAAGCTGCAGGGAGCCACTGTAGAGGGGTGGAAGAGCCACAGGTTGCAGACCCCTGATCTAGAGAGTACAATCCCTGATGTAGTCTAACACAGCAAGGCAAAGGTAGGCTTACAGTTTTTCGTGAGTTCTCTTTCTTCGAGTATTACTAAACAGCACTGTAACTGACTGCAACTCTTTACATATTGCTATTCTTCACAAACTGCCCAGTACTTGACTAACTGCGCAGCCTAACAGTCTTAACTGTCTTTTATTTTAAAAAATAACAGTCAGCTGTTTGAAAATGTTCTTGTTCTTGTCAATCAGCTGTTCGAATAATCACTCACCTAGCAACCAGTAACATACTAATGACATCACCTACTGTTCAGCTGATTCTCCACAGTACTTTAGAATCTTCCTGTCAAGCATGTGCAATTAGAAATGCATCAAAACACTGACAGATTCTTTAAACTTTCTGTTTAAACAGGGAAATATTCAACGTTTAAAAAATGTATTTACTTATTCACAGTTAGACATGCTGGCATACAGTACAAGTTAATCTGAGAATATACACAATTCTCCTGCCAGACATGCTAACACAGATTAGTGTTATAATTTTCTAAACAGATGCATTGAAGATAAGCAGCTGCACAAGATGCGAGGTAACACTTGCTGCCAGTAATGGAAGTTTTAGCTAGGACGGTGAGGGAGAAGATGGAGAAGGTGGAAGCGCTAAAGGAGGTATCTTTTTTTTTTGCTTGTAGATAACTGCATCCTTATGGCAGAAAATCTGGAAGAGACCGGGAAGGTAATGTTGGATGTTCTGAGGAAATTCCAGAAGAATACAGTCTTGAATTGTAATATGAAGATGAAAAACAAAAACAGTCAAGATGTGGTTCAGAGTTTTGGTTTGGGGGAACCAGTGGGATATGGTAACAAAACCTGAAACAAAATACCCAGGTCTGGTGATGTAGCAGTTTTTTAGGAAAGAGCAGTAGCATAAAACTACAATCTGCGGTGGTACAGCGGTAGTATTGTTACCTCACAGCAAGAGGTTCTCCTGTTTGATTCTCGGCTGGAGTGCCTTCTGTGTGGAGTTTGCATGTCCTCCCCGCGGTCTAGTGGCCTCCGAAAGGCATGCGTGAATGGGCGTGCCTTCGCTGAAGGTTGGGTGTTGGGCTGGCAACTTGGCACCTTAAAAATTGACTGCCAATCATTAGCGGACCATAGTTCCACTGTGGCGACCCCTAACTGGGAAAAGTCGAAAAGACAAACAAAAGTAGCATAAAACTACAAAAGTCTGAAAAAAAAAAGGAATTGAAGAAAGCCTAAACAAATTAAGACATTTTAATGTATTTATTTATCCTTTTCTGACCATGTTAGTGTCACTAGGCTGGTTGGCGTCTTTTGGGTGGGGACCCAATGTGGTATTTATTTTGATGATTGAAATTGTGACAAGACAGCATGGAAACTCCCATACTTGTTTTGGTAAGTACTATGGGATCTTTTACGTCCATATGCACTGCCACCAATTCAGATCGATGGTGTCTCTGTTTAACATCTCATACAAAGAATGGCAAAAATCAGGAGAGCAATAATTCCTAATGCTACACTCGGTAATGGAAAATCAATCAAATTACCTGAATCTGGAAACTGAAGTAAAAGGGAAACTGTGGCAGTTGTAATTAAATTTTGTGAGAATGATGCAGAGTTGAAAAGTATGGGTGTACATTGAGGCATACTTAACAGTTGGTAATGGAAAGTCCATAAAGCACATTCAAGAAGATGTGATAAATTCAAATGGACAGGGAGTTGGATAAGAATAGAGACCAAAAGTATGTTGCAAGTAAGGGGAATGCGGTGCCTTACTTACCATGTAGTACCCAACTGTGGATTAGGTAAATGTAAAACAGGGAATAATGTGTGAACTGAAAGACTTTGGTGGGAAGAGAGGAGACAATAAAATAAATGGACAAATACTGGTGGAGAGCTACTGAAGGCTAGAACCAATAGGATGTCTAGTATGGGATGTAGGTGTGGAAGCAGAGTTTACGGTAAAGAAAAGAAAGGGGAAGTATGCAAGGGGGCAGTTGGGGAAAAGAGGAATCTAGAATCTGAACCAAGTCCTGGAGTAGAGACAGATAGGGGTAATATGATGGAAGAGAAAGAAGGAATGAGAGAGGATAAGGAATGGAAGAAGGAAAAAGCTCTGGGTGGCTAATGAAAAGCAGGCCATAGGAAATTATGAGAAAAGAATGGAATAAATATGAATAAAGTTCAAAAAACGTACAGAAGGCAGCCAAAGAAAAAGTGACTAGAATGGAAAGGAAAATGGAAATAAAAGCTAAAATATGAGGACACTACAACTACCCCAATATATATAATGCTGTTACTAGCACAGACTTTAAATCAAAAATACACTGCAACTAGCCTTGGTGTATATGTTAGTCATTGTTAAGAGAATGCTTATGTTAATACTATTTGTGTACTATTGCCTAGTTGCCTATTTGTCTAATATTTATATATTGTTCATATATAAACTGTTTGTCTTATTTAGCTTTTCTCCCTTGGTCTCCACTGAAAATTGGGTTCTCTATGACCCAGTTGCACCTTCCTGGTAAACAAATGTCAAATAAATAAATTAAAGTTATGATTATTTGAAAAAGGAAGAAGGGGAAGGGGGAAATTGAGAAGCTGAGCAAAAAATGGGAGAAGAATTAAGGGTAGCAAGGCACATGAAGACTTGGATGAAGTGAAAAGAATGTTAAACTCTGACGCTGCTACAGCTAACATGAGGCCGGAGTTTAAAATCTGGTCCATCTTTGGTAATGGGTAGGAGTGGATACTACAGATATTAAGACCACTCAGTGCCTGGAATAACATCAGTCCATCACTTCATCCTCCAGCTGCCATGATGCTGCTCAGCTCTTGTTCCTCTAAACCAAATAGAAGTGATCTTCTAGCAGTCTGTGAAGTGGTGATTTATCATGTTTAGAGTGATTTGGACTTCAGTTTAAGGTCTCTGAAAGTACCAATACTCCCCTGCAGCTACCTGTGTATTTGAAAGTGTGAAAGGCACTGAACCCTTATATAAAGGAAGTGCCATCTTTGCACTGAAACCACATCTGTTATTGCACAAATATGGATATGTTCAAATTGCAGAAAAGCCTTGGGATTAAGCATATGGTTATTCAGACTTCTAGTAGCGGGTGGAGCAACCTTGATACATTCAAGCTTGAACATAATAAAATGTGTTTACTATACTGGTGTGTTCAGAAGATGAATTTGCCTAAAATGGCATTATGGTGACAACAAAGACTTTGTGGAGTATGCAAAAGGCATGACACAAAAGGTGCAGGCCTTCTCTTCTGAAGCAAGTAGGTTTGTTCATTATATTATTACAAAGCGACATATGCTTGAACTCCCTTAGAATGATACCAGTTAGGCAGTATTCCACTCTGATCCAAGTAAGAACCATCCAAGAGTTTTCCACCAGACGTGATGGCTCAAGGCTACTACTCAAGATTATTTTTGGTGGCAAAAAAGAAAAATGATCTCAGGCCCATTGTGGATCACAGTCTCATAACTGAATGTGTGGTTAAAAAAAATTAAAAATTGTGTTATTGGAGACAGTCCTCCCATGTGTATCTAGACGTCTACTGGATGTATTGTTTGGGCCTGCAGGATGACAACCTCCATATAAAAACTAGCAAGGAGCCCTAGGTGATATCTAAACTTCTGGATAAAAGCCAGTGATTACCATTTGAAAAGCATACCCTTTGGTCTCGAAACAACCATCCAGGGTCTTCACCAAGAGCATTGCGATCAGAGCAGCCCAGAAGAGGACAGTTTTCCTTTGCCAAGATGCATGCTTCTTCAAAGATGAACCACCAAGTGCCATCTCTGATCAGGCTCTTCACTCTGCTGGGTATCAAGGTCAGTATTCTTAAGTTACAGCTTAACTGACATCCAGAATATTACGTTCCTTGTTGTACTTTGGATGCCAAAGTCTGCAAAGCGTCATGGCAGAAGAATAACTCTGGGTTCTCCAAAACTATTTGCAACTCTTGTTCCAGTGCTGAGGCATCACAGTGGAGCATGTCTTTAAATCCTAGGTTATAGTGGTGCAGCCCCATGCACAGTTACAGTAGAAGATTTCACAGGATGTTCCATTTGCAGTAGCAATAACATGAGCAGTTAATGTCTCAGACAATCCTCCTTGCAGTCTCATGCAAGAAGTGGTGGCCCCCAACTTTTGCATAATTCTTCACCCACTATTTCACTCACCATGGAGGCAGACCCTGTCCTAGAGTGCTGAGGGTCATTTTCAGGGCATGAGAGCCCAAAGTTCATGTCATTGTGTTGCAGCTTTATGCATTGCTTCTTTGCCAGCAGACCTTAGTGGTTCGTATTGACAGTGAGTCAGTGGTGTGGTATATTAGCAAACAAGGAGGCCTCAACTCCTTTCCCCTGTGCAGAAAAACAGTAAAGTTATAGACTAGAGCCATAACCTGCAACCTGCTTCTGGTGGCATCCCAGATACCAGGATAGACAAATGTCCTAGCAGACAGGCTGAGCAGAAACCCGCTTCTTCCACAAGATTGGTGACTAGATCAGGAAACATAACATTCAGACAGTGGGGACAGCCAGTGATAGCTGTCTTCACAGCCTTCAAAAATGTAAGATTCTAGTATTTCTGCCTGCACATTCAAATGAGCAAAAGATGAGGGATGCACAGAGCCTTCACAGCTGGTTAGCTACCATATTCCCCTCATACTCACAATGACAAAAAAGTCCCTCTGTTGGCCCAGGCAGTTGTGGTTGTTCTGCTGGCACCTAGAACTCAGGAAAGTTCTCTTAAGGGCATTCTCCTCAAAGACCTAATGTCACTCAGGCAAAGTCTCACCTAGAGATCAGCACCCCCAATTTTAAATGAAAATTTTCCAGTTTTGAATGTAGCTAGTAATCCTAATTTCATGGCTAAAGGGAGATCTTAAACTGTTCATAGAACCCTCTGCTAGGAAAACTCAAGTAAAAAACAAAAAAGGTTTATTCACAGAGCAGACAGAATGGTTAGAACTACAGTATGTGCACCTAGATCAAGTTTTGAAATACACAACAGAGATTTTCAGGTAGATCTTATTTACTTTTCCATACATTTGGCTGCTGTCTGAAACTTCCATGAAGGCCATCACTTAACTATCCTTAGTGTTATGAGTGGTCAACAAGGTATTCCTAAAAGGTGCCTTTTTATATAGGGCAGCCAGTAAACATCCAGCGCCACCTCGGGACCTATACTGAATATGCTGATACTGTCTTCTTTCACGCCACCCACCAAGATAGATCTGATATTTTGTCATTGAAAGTGGTCATTACAGAGGCAGTAACATCAGCCAGCGAGACAGCAGAGCTGCAAACCATGTCAATAAAAAATATATACCTGACTTTTTAAAAGAACTGCTTGATCATTAGGATGAATCATTTAGTCATGCCTTAAGTAGAGACTGAAACCATTCTCTACCAGTCTTCCTGATTACCATTTCTTTAAGTGTCAGACTAGAGCAGAGTACCTGTTACACTGCATAGTTGTCTACATAATTCTAAGTTCTTATATCAGTAGAACCAAGGACATTAAAAAGACTGACTCTTTATATCTTTTGCACCACAGAGAAAAGGTATTCAGAATTACCTTCTGTAGATAGATATTGGGTTGCATAAAATTTTGGTGTATCAAATGAGACTGCAACCACCAGTATCTCCCAAGGCCTGTTCACTTAGAGCAGTGACCACGTTGGCCACCTTTCTGAGAATGCTTCAGTGGATGATACTTCCACAGCAACAACTTGGGCCTGGATTTATAGACATTTAGAGCATAGCACTGTAGCAAATAGTGTAAGTGGTGAAAATACTCAAGAAGGAGGCAATTCAAAGCCACAGAAGACATGGCTAAGCTAAGGTATTGATGCATGGAAGCAAATGACTGCAAATTGACATGGAAATTATACATTATCTGCAGATGAAGCACAGTGGTTGTGCATTATGCAGATAATGGCATGAAAAGAGACTTCTAAAACAGGAGTGTGTGATGTAGTGAAGACCTGTTCTGAATGCCAGGATTGATTGTGTTCTGGATTCTGCAGTGTTTTCAGTAGCAGCAGCTACAGGCAAACAACATATCTGTGGCTACTGTCGGATCCTGTTGCTGTGATGTGGCATGCTTGGCTTTCTGTGGTACAACAGACAGTACAGTTATCACCTAACTGACCAGCACCTAATAAACCAGAAGACTATAGACCACGTGTTTGTGGCTATGTAGACAGTAAGGGAGCTTGCTGATTTGTGTCACCACAAGAAGAATTAAAGGGGAGAGTGGACTGCCCATACCAGCAGACAGTAAGCTATGTGCAGCTTTAACCATCCTAATTACAGTAACCTTTCATTGATCTGTGGGAAGGAGGAGACCAGCCAGAAGTACTGCAGGAACAGCTCTGGGTATTCTGTATCAGTTCCTTGACATTATGCTGCAGCCCATGAAAGAGCATATATGGTTCCTGAGGACTGCATAGGAGAGCATTTTACAGCACATCCCTTTTCTCTGAGATCCTAGGAGCCATTGGTTGCACAGAGGTTGCCCTCAAGACCCCACCTGGTCCACAGGATATCAGCTATATCAACAGAAGGATGTTCATCGTGTTTCACTGTTGCAGTCCTAACTAATGGGTTATCCGGCTCCCAGTAGCCCTCGATTGGCCAGAGTACCAAAGGTAAGTAGAAATTATATCGGCTGCCGTCAGTTGTAAAGGACATCAGGGCATCCGATAACAAAAGGAGGCAGCGACGTCACTTCCTCAGTCTTCTGCTTAGGGCTCCGCGGCAAGGAAGCATTTCATGCACGAGTGCCAGTCGGCAGTTTACCTTTTTTGGTTTCTGACTACAAAGTTGAAGTCTACTACAACTAAGTACCCCGTTAGGGATCCTCTTTTCTTGCCTTAACGAATGTCAGAAAAAGTTAATATTTGCCTTACCTGTGAAAAGCAGATTCCCCATAGAGATTTTCATTCCTGTTGTATTATTTGTTTAGGCCTTGACCACCAGGTTCTTAATTGTGATCTCTGTGCCTCCTTTAATCCACGTACTATTCGTCGGGCTAGGCTTTTAGCTAAGCATTTTGGAGTTTGGCCTAAGTTTGCCGGTATGGAGTCCGCCGGTCTTCAGGCTTCGGATATCCCCAAGAAGCATAAGGATAAGGACTGCGACAGGCTTCGGAAAGTTAAGAATTCGGATGATGTTAAGATGGTCATCAGTCAGGCGGTAGCCAGTGAGGCACCTTTGTAGCCCCTGCAGTCTGCGGATTTGCAACCACAGGCCTCGATGGAGACCATTTCAGAGTCTAGGCCTCCATTTTGCCTTCCGACCTTTCGCCTGCCGCTTCTTCAGCTGGAGCCAGAGCCGCTAAGCTGACTCTGGTGTCCGAGGCCTCTGTTCTGCATTCAGACAGTAAGCTTATTTCTTCGACTTCTACTGCAACTTCGGCGGTTGCCAGGCCTTCCAAGTCCTTCAGGCTTGCAGGTAAATCTTCTATTCATAAGTCTGTGAAAAAAACAGGCTCCAGTTTCTTTTCGTTCCCCTCAATCCCAAATGGCTAAAATGGCTAATGACCTTTTGACTCTTATTAGGGGTTCGCAGCCTCCTCCCGCTAAAAAGATTAGGGATGTTACTCTTGAGGCTTTGTCTTTTTTAGGTTCTGATTCTTCCAGCATTTCTGCTGATGAAGAGGAAGTTTCTCAGGTTTTCTCTCCTTTTGAGGATTCAGATGTAGAGGAGTCCATCCCTTCTGCTTCTCCCCCAGAGGATTTCTCTTTTTGTGATACTTTACCTTCAGGGAACATTTTAAATGGGAAAGTCAGGATTTTCCCCAATCTAAGAAGCAGATTAGGGAGTTTCTGGATTTGCCTCAGCATAAGCCTCTGGCTAATCCCCCAGTGTTGGAAGTTGTTGATGATGTTTTTCTGGATAATTCCTTGACTACAAATTTGGTTCCTCCTGCTCCCAGGAAACCTGACAGGTACTATAGAGTCCCTGATTCTCATCTGTTTCTTTTCAGGAACCTGTTGGCGGATCCAAAGGTTATTTCTCCAGGCCCTAAAGTAATTAAGGCCACTGTTACCAAAAATCCTGTTCCCCCAGACAGGGAATCTAGGAACCTAGATAGGTGGAGTAAGAAAGTTTGTACCTCTGCCACTCTTGCTATCAGGGCTACCAATTGTCTTTTTCATATGCTGAAGTACCAGCAGCACACCTCGAGGCTATTAAGTCTAGGATAGCAAGCGTGCCTCTTTTGGCGGAGAGTAAGGACATGCAGGATTTGCTGAATTCTGCATGTCCTTACTCTCCGCCAAAACAGGCGGAGAGTAAGGACATGCAGAATAGAGTAAGGACATGCAGGATTTGCTGAATTCTGCCAGTCTTGTCAATAAGCATTCTTTACATTGTGGTTTTGACATTCTTGAAGCCTCCTGCAGGGCTACAGCTACTGGATCTGTTATTAGAAGGCATGCTTGGGTCAGGGAACAGCCCCTTCCAGAACATGTCAAGCCTAAGCTTTTGGATGTACCTTTGCATAAGGACAGTTTTTGGCAGCAAAGCAGAGAAAGTGCTCAAGAAGATGGAGGATAAGGCCAAGTACATGCAAACTGTTAAGAATTTTGTGCAAGTTCAACCTCCTTGCTTTAGCAGGAATTACCCTTCTAAGAGTTGGACTTTTCCTGATACCAGCAGATAGCCGTTCTAGGACTAGAGGTTACAAATCTTCTAGGGAGCAGGTGACTACCCCTCAAAGGTCTAAGTGTTGGCAGGCTTCCACTTCCAAGGCGGGAAGTTCCAAGCCTGCATCTCAGTCAAAACACTTTCAATGACTTTATCCAACTTCTGCCTGTTCTTGCCTTCCGGGAAAGTCCTTTAGGGGGAAGGTTTTTGCAAATGTCTGAGCCACTATCACAGATGACAAATAGGTGCTCAGAACTGTATCCCTAGGGCACAAGTTTTCTTTCCATACCTTTCCAGTTCCGAATTGGATTCCCGGACGCCCCTCCAAACCAAAGGGCAGAAGTAGAAAAACAAATTTTGTCTTTGTTTCATCTGAGAGCAATATAATCAATTCCTGCTCAGCAGGTAGACCAGGGTTTTTATTCCAGGCTTTTCCTAGTTCCAAAAAAAAAAGGCGCCTGGCATCCTATCCTAGATCTATCCATTCTGAACTCTTTTCTAGTGATTCCAAAGTTCAAAATGCTCACTCTGCATCAGTTGCTACCAATGCTAGAAAAGGATTCCTGGCTGGTAACCTTGGATCTCAGAGGCTTATCTGCACATCCCTATCAGGGAAAGTTGCAGGCAGTACCTTCGTTTCAGGGTGGGCAAGCAACATTATCAATTCTCTGCTCTGCCCTTTGGCTTATCTACTGCTCCCAGAGTTTTCACAGTGTGCCTGGCTCCAGTCATTGCTTTTTGCAGGCAGACGAAAATTCAGATTTATCCATACCTGGACGACTGTCTGATTCAAGCAAATTCTCAGGAACAGCTGTTAAAGGATCTAGAATTTGTAAAGACTATTCTGTCTTCCCTGGGTTGCACTCTTAACGAGGAAAAATCAAAAATGGTACCATCCGAGGAGATAACATTCCTGGGAGCGAGTCTGAACACAACCGTCCAGATATATCTCACCCAAGAGAAACAGACAACTCTTTGTTTACTTCAAGGACTTGGCAAGCCTGGCCGAGCTCTCTGAAAGGAAATACCTGCAAGCTCTGGGATTCATGGCATCTTGTATTCTCATGATTCCATATGCAAGACTGCATATGAGGAAATTGCAATGGTACCTCACAGGACCTGGATATGATGATTCCTCTGTTTACATGTCTGCAAACAGAGTTTCTGTGGTGGGCAACAGCCTGTCTACAAAACAAAGGCATTCCTTTTTGCCCACCTCCTGCCACTCAAGTTCTTACCACAGATCATCGGACTATGCCTGGGGAGCACATTTGGATGGCAGATGCATACAGGGACGTTGGAATGCCCAGCAGATGCACTTGCACATAAATCTAAAAGAGTTGATTGCAGTTCAGCAGGCCTTACTACTTTCAAGCATCTTCTTTCTTCAGGGACCCTGCTCATCAGAACAGACAACACCACAGTCATGAGCAGGGAGGGACTCATTCTTACCCCCTGTGCACGCAGGGCATGAGTCTTTGGTCCGTAGCAGGATCCCTGGGCCTGCATCTCCTAGCTCAGTTTCTTCCAGGAAGGCTCAATGTTTTGGCAGACCAGTTGAGGAGACAAACCCTGGATTCTCATGAGTGGCAGCTGAACAGAGCAGTCTTTTACAGCATCATTCAACGCTGGGTCACACCTCAGGTGGATCTTTTTTTCCTCCCCAGACAGCCATCTTCTACCTCTTTTTTGCACCAGACAGCATCACAGCAGAGCCTGGAGATTGGATGTTCTGTCCTTCCCTTGGACGTTGCTATCAGTTTACGCCTTCCCTCCTCTTCCTCCCAGAATATTATTGAAGATCAGGGACAAACGACCAAGGACTATTCTCATAGCTCCGGACTGGCCCAGATAGCATCGGTATCCACTGCTCTGCAGTCTCTCCCAATTTCCTCCTTGGCATCTTCCTCTGCAGCCAGATCTTTTGGTTCAGGAAGGGGGAAACATTCTACATCCTCATCTTCAGTCTCTCCATTTGGCAGCATGGCTCTTTGTGTAACTCCTTCCTTTTCTTCTTCTTCCCTATCCCAGCAGGTAGTTGACATGCTGAGGGAGGCCAGGAGGCCTAGCACTAGGAAGTCCTATGCTGTCAAATGGGAAAGGTTCTCTCATTGCATGCATGCTAGAGGGGAATCTTCTTCTCAGCCTACCCTTCCTCTTATCCTGGAATACCTGGCTGATTTGCTTCATGGTGGTCTTTCTTTTTCCTCTATCAAGATCCATGCTTCAGCCATTTCTGCTCATTGTTCTTTTGAACAACCCTTTTTCTCTCATCCCCTGATGAAAATGTTTCTCAGAGGTGCTTGCAACTTAAAACCTCCCAAAAAGGCACCTACTCCAGCCTGGGATCTTAATTTTGTTTTAGAGAAACTCACTCTTCCTTCTTTTGAGCCAGCTGCCACTGCAGATTTAAAGTTTCTCTCTTGGAAGACTGCCTTCCTCTTGGCTACAACTTCAGCTAGGAGGGTTTCGGAG
Source organism: Protopterus annectens (assembly GCF_019279795.1). Classification (NCBI taxonomy): domain Eukaryota; kingdom Metazoa; phylum Chordata; order Ceratodontiformes; family Protopteridae; genus Protopterus; species Protopterus annectens. Next base: position 1,456,206,145 of record NC_056744.1, on the reverse strand, counting down.
CTGCAAGCTTTGATGGCTGTGGACCCTTTTCTTATTTTCCATACAGATAGGGTCTTTCTGAGAACCAACCCCTCCTTTATGCCTAAGGTGGTTTCTAGCCTGACTCTTAATCAATCCATACACCTTTCTACCTTCTTTCCTAATCCTCGAAATAGAGGTTAAAGGATCCTACATTCTCTTGATGTGCACAGACAGCTCAGGTTTTACCTGGACAGGACTAAAGACCTTCGGAAATCAGCACAGTTATTGGTCAGTTTTGCCCCTGGAGTCCAGGGCAAGTCTATTTCTGAGCAAACCATTTCTAAGTGAATTGCACATTGTATCACCTTTTGTTATTCCTTTCATGGCAAGGGTCCTCCTCAAGGGGTTAGGACCCACTCTATTAGAGCAGCTTCCACTTCTGCAGCCTTTTTAAGGGGTGTCTCCACTGAAGATATTTTGGAGGATGCCACATGGTCTTCTGTTCACACTTTCACTAAACATTATAATTTGCCTCTGTTTTCCAGAGCCAGGGCAGGGTTTGCCACTGCTCTGTTGCCAGGCAATATCTCCAGCTCTTGATTCTGTTGGTTCCTCCCCCCTTTTCTCTGGGCTTTGATAATCAACCCATTAGTTAGGACTGCAACAGTGAAACACGATGAACAAAGTACAGTTGTGTACACTTACCATAAATGTAGATGTTTGAGTGTAATCACTGTTGCAGTCCTGGTTTTCCTTCCTTCTTCCACCCTTTTTTTTTTGGTCCTCTTCTATTCTCTTTTCCTGAGGTACAGGCTAAATTTGATATTTTTTACCAACATTGCTTTTGGTTTAAGCGTTATTTTCTGGGGGCTTCTGACTGTTACGGCAAGAAAGACTGAGGAAATGACGTTGGCTGCCTCCTTTTGTACCGGATGCCCTGACGTCCTTTACAACCGATGGCAGCCGATGTAATTTTTACGTACCTTTGGTATTCTGGCCAATCAAGGGCTGCTGGGAGCCGGATAACCCATTAGTTAGGACTGCAACAGTGAATGCACTCGAACATCTGCATTTTTGGTAAGTGTACACAACTGTACTGTCTAACTCCTTCAACTGCCAGGTGGTGTGCATTGCCCAGGGTATCATCTGTAAAAATTCCATGTACCACCTTAGATTTTCAGTGATCCACACATATTGTCAATACAAGTGATTTGTATGGACCTGCTAAATCTAGTTGTGTTTGTATAACTTTTGCCCTAAACCAGGCCATCTTTTGTTGGAGAGGATTCCCCCTGCACCCTAGTGGCAGGAGTGTGCAGTTAGAACTCATTTGATTGAAGTTTGCTAGAACAGGGCTCAGTTTTGAGCTTTTTTATTGGTTAATTTGTTTAGATCAGTTTGCTACTTAGCACCACATTTGTGCATAGCACTCTGCCATGTAGCAGTGGGCACCATCAGTGGCTATAGATATTAACACTTTTGCTTGCAAATTTTCCCTTAGTACTCTGCTGGTGCTCCATCGTTGAGTTCTCGTGATTGCCCCTTACTGACAGGTGATACTTTCATTAAAGCTCCTGAGGTGCCAACACATATCCTACCCACTAGCCCTTTGTATTTTTTGTCCACTTCTCCTGTCCTCTACTTTACTTGTTCCTTCCTGTCTTCTCCCTGTTTTCTGACCACATCAACTTACCTACAATTATGGACAGACAGTTTCCCACAGTTTCTCCAGCCAGCTTGGTCAACGTGGGCATCCTCAGGCAATGTAGCAATTGCCTCATGTACACTGACAACCCACTTCTTCTAGTCCACACAAATTCATTATGTGAGAGATGCATCTATGTCAAGAACCTAGAATCCAGGCTCTCTTGCTCACCAATCAGTCTATGTGATACTAAGCAGGTTGTCAGCATGCACACCTCACATCCTGCACCTACCAAACCAATAACACATAAACCTACATATGCAGAGGTCCTTACGAGAAGCGTACCTAAACATCAGATACCTCCCAAATAGAAATGCGCACTTCACATAGTACATCCTGTGCAGAACTTAGTACAGATAATTTATCACACACAAGTGTCGCACCAGTCAAGCCCTGAAGGCATACCACAAAAATGAACATCTTAGTCATAGGCAACTCAGTTGCGAGACACACACATGCCCCTCTCATCAGGTTGGATAAGGAAAAGGTCACGGTCAGCTGTCTGTCAGATGTCAAGATCCACCACATCACACACTCAAGTCTGTCAACAACAGGAATTTTTTATGACGCCGTCATGGTCCATGTTGATTTGAACTACTTGAAACGTACCTCCCTGTGCTATACCAGATTACATTTTCTTCCACACATTCAGACCACAAATTGAAGGCATGAGAACCAAAGGAGGTGGGGTCTCAATATTCATTAAAGATAAATACACCTCAAGATTGGTTAAACAGCTCGATTCCCCTGAATTATTTCAGGTGCACTTTACTGTAAATAAGACCCATCTTCAGGTCATTGTCAGCTGTAGGACCCCCTCCATGAATCAGAGCATCCACTCAGCCTACTTGGTTGTACTGGAGTCAATCAAGATACAACCAAACACCCTGGTTTTGGGAGACTTTAATTACCCGTCCATAGACTGGGAAAATTATGTGTGTTCTAACTCACTTGCCCAAGGTTCCTGGACTTTGTCAACTCCAGTGCCCTGGGCCAGCTGGTTGACGCACCCACAAGGGTCTCAAACATCCTGGACTTGGTGCTTACCAACATGGGAGACCGCTGCACCACCCCCAGTGAATGGCCATCTCTGGTGAGATCTGACCACAAATCAGTCTCGATAGAAGTAACTATAACACAAGACCCCCCTCCCTTTAGCAAAAACTAGACTAAAAAACATCTCCAAGGCCAATTATAACCTCTTTCGTGATGGCATAAATAGCTTTGTAGCCCCTCTCTCCACTGATAAGACACGTATGCTGAGTTATACACCAGTGCTTTATACAAGCACCTGTACAACTGTATTGACTCTGCCATACCAGATAGAACCAAAGCAAGGTTTTCAAGGAAAAACAAACCTGTCTGGTGGACAACTGCCATTAATAAACTATACAATAGGAGAAAGAAATTGCTGTCTATGAGTAGAAAGGAACAGTCTCAAAACTGGAAACACACTCTCCTCAACCTAAACAAGTAAATAAGACTCCTAGTGAAGTGCTGGAGGGATAGATTCCTGTCCCAGAGACTTCCCTTACTCTGGAACAGACTACCTATCCTTGTCAAACAGAGCTCCTCATTAGCACTCTCCAAGAAGAATCTTGATGATTGGATGGGTAATAGGAAATTCACCCCGGGGATCACTTCTGTGGTTCTGCTTGACAGGGGCACAGGAAAATAATTTTCTTGGGTGGCGAAAACCAGGGTACTTTTTTGGCTAGCCTTATATAGGCCCTAGGGCCAATAGCCTAGTACCTACCTATGAACCTCCAAAGCTAACTACAAATCCAAATTAGCTTTCCTAACTAAGGACAACCACAAGGTGTTTTTTAGTTACATCTGTAACCTCAAAGGTAAGGTCCAGGTTTGAGCTGAACTCGTAGTTAATGGTACTACATCTATAGAACCTATGGATATAGCAAACCTGCTGGCTGACAGGTTTAGTGGAAACTTCACTTCCTGTCCCTGCCACATATACCCCAAAGCATCCCTAACACCTATCCCCCACCTAGTATCTCCGAGGAGCAGGTCTTAAATGCCCTTTTCAAGGCCAAAAACACAGCCTCTATGGGACCAGACAACGTCCTGGGCTCTCTTCTACATTGGTTAAAACAGGAATTAGCATCACTTTTGAGCACGGTTTTCACTCACAGCCTAAGCACTGGCTTCATCCCAGTGGAATGGAAGATGGCTGCCATCATTCCTTTACACAAAAGGGGTGTATCCATGGGCTCTGGGAACTGTAGTCCCATTAGCCTGACCAGCCTTATCTGCAAGGCCAATGAGTGAATCATCATGGACCTTATTAACAAAGACATAGGAAATCTCCAAATGCCTGGCCCCATCCAGTTTGGCTCTGTCAAGGAGAGATCATGCCTGTTAATCTTGGTGGACTTCTTCAAGACAGTCACCAAAGCAGTAGATGAGGGCAGATCTGTGCATGTGGCCTACCTAGACTTTGCCAAGGCCTTTGACACAGTCCCCCACTCATGCATCATTGATAAACTCACCCAGCAGGTATCAACCCATGTATTATTGGGTGGGTTGCAAACTGGCTCACTGATAGAACTCATATGGTCAAAATAGGGGACTCCACCTCCTCCAGCAGACCCGAACCAGTGGTATTCCACAGGGGATCGGTTCTGGGACCCCTACTGTTTGGAATCTACTTCTCCGAAGTACAGGCTAAAACTAAAGGACTGTGACTGACAAAAGTTTGCTGATTACTGCAAACTGGGAGTGATCATTGAAACCCCTATCGATGTCAACATCCTACAAGAAGGTCTTACGCAGACTAATGACTGGTGCCAAAGTCATAGTCTTAAGGCATTTTTTTGCATTAAGTTTATCATCCCCTTCGGCAAGGGTGATGTTCCTGCAAACTACCACATCAATAGCAATACCCTAAGCACACAGTCACTGGTGAGAGATCTGGGCACACAGGTTGACAGCAACTTTAACTACGATCACCATGTCTCCACAGTGGTAAAAAGGGCATTTTATATAGCTCATCTCATAAGCAAGGGCATTGCTTCCAGAAAAAAAGGTTAGAACCCCCCAGTACTCTTCCCTCATCAGGCCAATAATAGAGTACAACACTACCTTTGGTAAGTTCCTTTCCAAATACCTGCAGCAATTGGGGAGACCACAAAGGTTCCTTACAAAGAAAGTTCAGGGTCTTTAAGATCTGTCTTATGCAGACAGACTGAAATCATTGTCACTTTACTCTGTGCCATACAGACTGTTTAGAGGCGACCTGTGCCTTGCATATAGAGCAATCTCTACCCCAGTTTTAATGGAAATGCTGCACATTTGCAAGTCAAATGACACATGGGTCATTCGCTCAAAGGACCTTAACCTGGTATGTGACATAACAGAACTTGCTGGAGAGACAGATTTGTCTCCCAGAGGTTGCCCCACCTTTGGAACATGCTTCCTATTCATGATGAACAAAGTCCCTCTTTGGCCCTATTTATGTGCAGTTTGGACAATTGGATGGGTTACCAGAAATTCACTCCGGGGGTTCTACCTATGTCCCTCTTGGACAGGGGTAGTTAGGCATTGATTTTTAGTGTCTGCTTAAATCAGTCACCCTTGGGAACAATGGTTGAACTTGGCTAGGCTTGTAAGGCCCCTGTGATCCTATTAGAGCTTTCCACAGGGTTGTCTGGTTTGTAGGTGCATATGTAGGTGGGTTCAAAGGCCAGTATATACAGCAAGCTGCAGACAATGTTTAATGGTGTCACTGTGGTGTGTTGCAAGTAATGCAGGATGTGCACTGGCGCTGTGGGTGATTACCTCCATCATCAGGCCCCAGACTATGACAGAGATGGTATATTACACTGGCAATGCAGATACACAGAACATGGTGGAATGCATGTTTTGCAACTAATGGGATCCTTCTACTACCTTGATGCATCTGGTGGGTCTGTGCAATATTTACAAAAGGCAGACAGTCAAAGGGTGAGCAAGCAGCAGCAAAACATGCAAGCCATACAGTGGTGCACTACATTGCAGCCCTTGCAAAGAGGGACCATCTTGGCCACGACTAAAGGCCATAGTACAGAGAACACAGTGTAAAATGATGCATGCATTATCATGCTTGGGCTGTCGAGGCAGCGTGTGGACTAGCCATGCTGTGTATCAGACATTACCTTACACATACATGTTAGAGGGTGGGCAGGGCAAAGCCATGGTCACTCAGAGACAGGTGGGGGTACACATTGACATGTGACAGCAGCAGCATTGTCATATAGGCTAGGGTCATAAGAGATAGTTGTGGTAGAAGGAGGTGGGGACACATGTAGATCATGTCCTCCTGTGGTAGGGTGGAGCTACCATGTTGAGAATGTTGGCAATGTACACTTTCATGTCCTTCAGTCTTAGGGTTTGATATGGTCTATTGCAGGGATGGTGTAGAATGAAATGATCAAGTGTCTGCATCCTTAAGGTGTGTCCCATTTTGGGAGCCAATAGATGTATGGCGTCCATGACCTGGATTACTGTCATGAGTGGAGTTGTGTTCCATCTGCCAACAGTGTTATTGATGGTGTAGAACTATAGGAGTGAAAGCATGCAGCCTAGTTGAGATGTCCTAATTTTGGCGTCTGTTGCATTATTGACCATGAAATTGAGAATGGCCATCGCCAGGAGTTATGGCCCCTGTGGCCAGAGAAAACAGTGATGCTGCCTCGGGAAAGGTCTTGATCATCTAGGTCTGCTCACCCTGTGTCTGGCCACCTTGCATCTAGACCCTCCCACAGTTTCATACAGCAAGGCCTGCAGAAGCAGCCTTTAGGATAATTACCATCTGTCTCATGGAAGAACTAATGAGTGCAACGTTGGCCACTAGTATGCTGAGCAGTGCTGTCTTTGCTGTCTGTGCCTATACTCCTTGTCCATGTGCAAATGTTGAGACTTGTTCTGCCAACCATGCACATGTTGCATGTCTTCATGTAAGCCACATGGCACAGTCACCACCTCCACAATGCAGTGGGTTATAGTTGCCTGTGCCTGGGTCTCTAACCTACACATCTGCTGATTTTAATAACCATGTGTTTCACCCAGGTCAAGAACAGCCACGGGGTCAAAACAGTTGTGTTCACCATAGCTCCTGTCCCATTCTTTGGGTGCACATGTTTGTCAGAGGCAGTGAGACTCTTGGATGTCTTGTGGGCTGGTGACTCCCTGTGTAGCCTGGGTGGAGCTCACAGTTACAGAATATCCACTGCACAATAGTGAGGTTGGGGATTCAACCTCCTCATCCACAGGGTCCTCCTGTTTGGAGGATGTGTATGTGCTTTCCCATGTTAATGTTGCTGGTAATGCAGCTGTGTCGTTAGACTATGCCTTGTGCATGTTAATGTCATCATCAGCCTCAGGTGACCTGCTGACATCAGTCATGCATTCTACCCCATTATCTTGAAACCTTCACCAGTGGAGCCTGTGAAAGCACAAAGACAAAATGACTGTGGCAACACTGAAACATATACCTAAACCCCCATGTTAGACATACTGGCAGATGATGCAGTTTCTGAGTAGCTTGTGGACACATATGTGTATATATATATATATATATATATATATATATATATATAACTTGTTATACAGGTGTTGCAGTCTGGAGGTACCTGAAGGATAGATACTTAGAATCCTCTTAGTGGAAGTACGGATTGATATTTAGAAACCTCTTACTGAGTAAGTTCTGCCACAAGTGCAGTGTACTGTACAATGTGGACATACAATGGGAGCTACTAACCTACTACATCCTCTACAGGCACTCTTGTGCTCATCACCCACCCTGCTTCCACATGCAAGCCACCACCAAGTATGGAGGTCTACTGTTCCTTCCCAAACAGAGACAGCAGGAACTCTTCCACCTCTGTAAACTGTGCCGTTGTTGTTAGTCCAATTCCATTACTGGGCATGCCCTTGGCAGTGTTCTGTGTCTTGTTTTTGGCGTGTTGTATCCTATTACACTTTCCAGCACCTTTTGCAGAGATGTGTTGTGGCTGCTGAAAGCATTGATGTCCTGCTACACTCCCTGCCATGTCTGGTCCTACTAAATCTTTTTTGTGTTGCCTTTCTATAGATGCATATACCATGTGTGTAGAGAGCCTGCAGTAACCATTCATTTTACTGGGGGGTAAAGTTTTCTAGCAAGTGCCTGTCTCCCTCTTGCCTATGACAAGATATATACACCTTCAAGTTATTTATGCCAGTGAATGTGAATGTATGGTTCTTTTGGATAACCTGTGTATATGTCCTCTGTCCACTCCCACCATTTGGAGGCCACTTAGATGTCTCCTGTAGCTGTGATCATTACCACCTTCCATGTACAAGCTGCATTAAAGGGTTGATTATCATGGCAACTGTTCCTACATCAGAATACTGACCCCCCCCGTAGTGCTGTGCGTGCCCTCTTACCCTTCCTTAAAATGCATTATCGTGCCTTACCCCTACGTGCATAGCCATAATGTTCTGATGTGACATGTCCTTCCCTAGGTGCATGTATCCTACAGTGTATCCCCCCCACCCCCACAGCTGGACTTGGAAGTGTCATGCAATTGTACTGTATGGCCAGACTTAAATGTACCACTTCTGTATGTCAGTGTTGCTGTCATCCAGGATAGTTTTTAAATGCAGTGTAGGGGTACATTACCCAGTGTCTTATTTTCCTTCTCTATGCCTATGTCAAAGTTTAAAGTCTTATTTTGTGATGTCTTGAGTCCATAATTTTTAGTCTTACAGTATTCTCACATGTAATTGTGCCAATACTTTATATTGTGCTGGTAATGGCCTTTTAATGAGGTGGGTATGCTGATATAGATGTTTAGCATGACTGCCTCTGAATCACTACCATAATGCAAAGCGGTGTCCACGCAGACCATGCTACCATGCTCAATGTGGTATAAGGGACACATGCACACTCGTCTGGTGGACATAGCCTGTGTTGTGGCTTTGTGCCATGGAGCCTTGTAATGTCATGTTATTGTGCTGTGGTGTCTATCACATAATGTCTGAACTTTCAGCTGTATTTATGTGGCTACCATTTTGTTCCTTCGGTTAACTTGTATGAATGAACATGGCTTCTCCGAGTGCTAGGATTAGCAAGGCTGGTTGGTGTCAAAGGAAGAGCAATAATTTTTTGTTTTTCCTCCACCAAGACTTTGAGGAGGATCTACCAGGCTATTGTGGTAACCCACTGTACAAGATGGATTATTGACATATGCTTGCCAGAGTGGTGTGCAGTGTCATGAATATCACCCATTCTGGTGAGAAATGCAGGCATCAAAAAGTCCCGCTGACCTGCTTTGAGAGTGGGAGGCAAAGGTTGGGGAAGTCATGCACAGGTTTTACTGTAAGCAGTAATTTCCACGTGATGTTCTTCGTGTTTCACTGTTGCAGTCCTTACATTTGGGTTATCTGCTTGCAGTAGCCCTCAGTCGGCCTGATTAACAAAGTATTGGGTCCTGCATCGGTTGCTGTCCCTTCTTCCATGACGTCAGGTCATCAGGGGTAAAAAACATGCAGCCGACGGTATTACATCAGTGTTTCTTGCCGTGCGATGCCCGAAGCAGAAGAAGTTCGCAAGTGCCGGTCGGCCGACTCCTGAAATTTTCGTTTTCGAGTTTCAGAACTGATATGCATATATATATATATATATATATATATATATATATATATATGTATATGCATATATATATATGTGTGTGTATATATATATATATATATATATCTATATATGTGTGTGTATATATATATATATATATATATATATATATATATATATATATATATATATATATATATACATATATATGTATACGCATATATATATATCCATATATATATCTATATATTTGTATATGTATATATATGGATATATATAGATATATATGCATATACATATATATAATTGTATGTATATATATATATATATATATATATATATATATATATATATATGTATGTATGTATATGCATATACATGGATATATATATATATATATATATATATATATATATATATATATATCTATATATATATATATATATATATATATATATATATATATATATAAAACCAAGACCCAATCCTCCAAAGGCAGGCGTCCTGTCTGGTGGACCCCAGCCATAAACAAACTATACAATAGAAGGAGGAAGCTACTACATGATAGAGCAAAATCCCAAAAAGGGAAGGCATCTCTGATCAGTATTAGCAAAAAACTACGGGCACTCATAAAATCGTCTAAGGCCAGCTTCGAGAGAAAAATTGCACAGGATACTAAGGATAATCACAAGGCTTTCTTTAGTTATGTTAGGAACCTGGGTGGGAATTCCCAGATATGCTCAGAATTAGTCCAAAATGACAAAAAATACACCGAACCCACAGAGATTGCCAACATCCTAGCTGACAGGCTCAGCTCAAACTCCCCCCCCCCCCCACCAAAAGGGCAAATATCTATCCCAGCAGAGTGCTGCCCCCCTGACATCTCAGATGCTCAGGTAAGAGCCGCCCTCTCGAAAGCAAAAAACACAGCATCAATGGGACCAGACGGTGTCCCGGGCTGCGTCCTACATGAACTCCAAGAAGAGCTAAACCCAAACCTAAAACTACTGTTCAATCTCAGCCTTACTACAGGATATGTACCCAAAGAGTGGCGTACAGCAACAGTGGTCCCTCTCCACAAAGGTGGTGCCTCAATGGATCCTGGAAACTATCACCCCATAAGCCTGACTAGCTTGGTCTGCAAAGCTATGGAAAGGATCATCATGGACCCCATTAATAAAGATATTGGGGACCTACAGACACTGGATCCTACTCAGTTCGGCTTTGTTAAAGGCAGATCCTGCCTCTTAAACCTGGTCGATTTCTTTGAAACAGTCAGCAAGGCCATTGACGAGGGGAAGGTAGTCCACACATCCTACCTGGACCTCGCAAAAGCCTTCGATACAGTACCCCACTCGAGCATTATAGATAAGCTCACCAGCTTAAATATAAACCCCTATGTCACTAGATGGGTTGCAAACTGGCTCAAGGACAGAACCCACATGGTTAGAATTGCTGGAGCCATGTCAGACTCCAAAGCAGTTACAAGTGGCGTCCCACAAGGCTCAGTCCCGGGACCTCTCTTGTTCGATATATATTTCTCGGAGGTACAGGCCAACACGGAAGGACTGTGGCTGACCAAGTTTGCAGATGACTGCAAACTGGGCGCCATAATAGACTCTGCAGCCGACACAAGCATCCTCCAAAAGGGCCTCATAGAAACAGACAACTGGTGCCAGAGCCATGGCCTCAAGCTAAACGCCAAAAAGTGTATAGTCATCCACTATGGCAAAAACAAAGTGCCCACAAATTACCACATAGGTGGTAATCCATTAAGTACAGAAGAAGTTATTAGGGACCTGGGGACCCAAGTTGATAACAATCTCTCATTTGACAACCACGTGGCCAAAGTGGTTAGAAAAACATTTTATATAGCCCACCTAATCATGAAGGGATTCACATCTAGATCAGGGGGGGTCATTGTGCCTCCTTACTCATCCCTCATCAGGCCCATAATTGAGTACAGTGCCCCTTTTGGGATGTACCTTACCAGACACCTGCAGCAACTGGAAAGACCCCAAAAGTACCTCACCAAGAGGATCAAAGGGCTCAAACAGATGCCACATGCTGCCCAGTTAAAGAAACTCCAACTCTACTCAGTGGCATACCGCCTGCTCAGAGGCGATCTGTGCCTGACGTATAAAGCCATGTCCAACCCGGAATTAATGGACATGCTGCATCTCAGAAAATCCAAATCCCATCGAGCTATGCGCTTGAGAGACTTGAACCTCAGCACTGAAATAAATAGGACATGCTGGAGGGACAGATTCATAACCCAGAGGCTCCCTTCACTCTGGAATAAAATCCCAGTCCAGGTTAGGCAGAGTCCCTCATTGACTCTGTTCAGGAGGAATCTTGATGAGTGGATGGGAGATCGTAGGTTTACCCCGGGTATCACTTCTGTGTCACTGTTAGACAGAGGCACAGTATACTAACCATGAAAAAGGGCATAGCAGAATTAATTTAAAATGGGTGGCGAAATCCAAACACACTCTGGCTAGGCTTATAAATGCCCTAGGGCAGATAGCCTAGTATGAACCTATGAACCAAAGCTAAGTACTCCATTGGGGAAACTTTTTCTTGCTTCTTACCGATGTCAGTAAAAGTTAATAACTGCATTACTCATGGAAAGCAAATACCTCACAAAGATTTTCATTCTTACAGTATTCCATGCCTAGGCCCTGACCACGACGTACCCTGCTGTCGGTTTTGTGCTTTATTTAATCAGCACACGATCCATCGTCGTTATATTTTCGCCTCTAAATATTTCAGTTCTCATTTTAATTATCCAGAAATGTCGTTGGTTAGCCATCCGACTATCGGGATTCCGAAAAAATGCAAAGATAAAGACAGAGACAGGCTGCCGAGGTCCAAAGCTGCCGACGACGCTTCTCCTAAGCCAGTCGCCAGTTCACCGGTACTCAGTGAGGTACTTTCGCAGCCCCTGATACCTCCTACTTCTGACTCGCAGGCCTCTACTGAGACCCATTCGGAGTCCGGTATGCCGCGAGTTGCTTCAATTGTGGAACCAGCAGATGTCTCTACCTTGGATGGGTCCAGAGCCGCTGTGCAGGCACCGGCTTCTGAGGTTGTATTCAGGCCTACAGACTTGCATATTAAACTGACACCTCCTTCTTCATTTAGGCCAAAATCTGGAACCATGCCTATGAAACCGATGCCCAGGCCGCATGCTCAGGCCTGTATGCCTAAAAAACAAATGATAAGAATGGCTGAAGATCTTATAACTCTAATCAGGGAAAGCTAATATCCCCCTTCTTAAGAGACTTAGGACTGAAGTTGTTTATGAATCTTCTGACAAGGATTCTGATTTTTCTGATGATCTGGATTTGCCCTTATCTACTTATGAGGATTCTGATGCAGAGGACTGTATTCCCTTTGCTTCCCCTCCAGAGGATTTTTCTTTTGGTGAGACCTTACATACTTTAAGGGAGCATTTCCACTGGGAAAGCCAGAATTTTTCTGATTCAAAAAAGAGGCTTAGGGATTTCCTACTCTTGGCTCAGCATAGCCCTTTAGTTATACCTCCTGTACTAGACATTGCTGATGATGCCTTTTCAGAATCTAGTTTGGCCCCTGATTCTTTGCCTCCTGCTCCCCGAAAACCCGACAGATATTACAGGGTTCCTGATTCACACACGTTCCTTTTTAAAAATCCTATTGCGGATCCAGAAACTATTTCACAGGGACCCAAGGGCATTAAGGCTTCTACTGCTAAAAATCCTACCCACTCTGATAGAGACTCCAGGGCGCTGGATAGATGGGGCAAGAAGGTTTACACCTCTGCAACCTTGGCCATTAGGGCTTTAAATTACCAGTTTCATATGTTACAGTATCAACATGTTATTGGATTGCTTAAACAGAAAAATGATGTTGATTCCTGACTGTGCTGAAAATAAAAAAATACAGGATTTAATGCATTCTGCTGAACAGGTTGGAAAACATACTTTGCAATGTGGATTTGATTCATTAGAGGCCTCTTGCAGGGCTGCTGTTACTGGGTCTGTGCTCAGAAGGCAGGCTTGGCTTAAGGAGCAATCTTTGCCTGATCATATTAAAGCTAAATTGTTGGATGCTCCCTTAAATCAGGACCGCTTGTTTGGCAACAAGGCTGAGGAAGCTCTTAAAGAGATGGAAGATAAAGCTAAATCTATGCAAACTGTTAAAGATTTCTTACAAGTTCAGCCTCCTAGATTTAGTAGGCACTGGCCCTCTAAAAATTGGTCCTTTCCAGCCCCTTCCAGGTCTTCTCAAGCCAAACCCAAACACAGCAGAAACCCCGGGTTTCAGTCCCAAGTGACACACAAGACTAAGCAGTGGGGGGTTTCCGCACCCAAATCTGGAAGTAGTAAGACTGCCCCTTATGGAAAACTGTCTCAATTACTTGCTTTTAAAACTTCCAAGCACTTCCCAACTGAATGGTCCTTTAGGCGGAAAGATTGGTCTGCAGGCCAAAAACTGGGAACTCATTACCCAGGACGAATGGGTTTTAAATATAGTGTCCCAAGGATACATTTTTCACTTCCACACATTACCAACACCAAGCAGTTGGCCAGATCTTCCACCAAATCAGTGGGCAGAGGCCCAAAATCAAGTACTCTCTCTCTTAAACATGGGGGCTGTTCAGGTGGTGCCAGAAGAGGAAAAGGGACAAGGTTTCTATTTGAGACTTTTCCTGGTACCCAGAAAAGGCAATACATGGCGTCCTATCTTGGACCTTTCTACTCTAAACACCTTTCTGGTGATTCCAAAATTCAAGATGCTGACTCTTCAGCTGCTTCCTATGCTAGGCAAAGATGCATGGTTGGCAACACTTGACTTAAAAGAAGCATACCTGCACATCCCTATCAGGGAGTCTTGCAGAAGATACCTACGCTTCAAAGCAGGCTACATGCACTATTAGTTCTCTGCACTGCTCTTTGGCTTATCTACTGTTATCAGGGTATTCACAAAGTGCCTAGCTCCAGTCATTGCATTTTGCAGGCCAAGAAATATTCAAATATACCCATACCTGGACGATTGTCTAATTCAGGCAGAAAGCCAGGACATTCTTTTGAATCATCTGGCCTTTGTTCAGAGGGTACTGACTTGTCTGGGGTTCAACATAAACAAAAAGAAATCACACCTGATACCCTGTCAACAAATTATATTCCTGGGTGCAGGCTTGAATACAACTTCCCAGATGGCTTTCCTCACGCCAGAGAAACTGATTAATTTGACACACAATCCACAAACAAAACAGCAAAGGCACTAAAATCCGACCAGTAAACCAAAACGAGAGTGCCAAAGGACCAAGGAACCGCTGTAGATAACACCACTGAAAGTTTATTTGGATATTCCACTTACAAACGTTGAAAATGATAAAGCAAATTAACGCTCTTATAACTTCAACTACATAATACGCGTTTTCGTCCATACCTTCAACTACATAATACGCGTTTTCGTCCATACACCTAGATATAGTTATCTTATCTGATGAAGTCCTAGGTGTATGGACGAAAACACGTATTATGTAGTTGAAGTTATAAGAGCGTTAATTTGCTTTATCATTTTCAACGTTTGTAAGTGGAATATCCAAATAAACTTTCAGTGGTGTTATCTACAGCGGTTCCTTGGTCCTTTGGCACTCTCGTTTTGGTTTACTGATTAATTTGACAACCTACTCCAAACAAGTGGCCACAAAAACCCAGCTATCTGCAAGGCAAATACTGCAAGCCTTGGGGTTAATGGTGTCCTGCATTCTTCTGATTCCATATGCAAGGCTGCATATGAGGAAACTACAATGGTGTCACAAAAGCCTAAGGTGTCAGCATTCACAGGATCTAGAAGTAAGGATTCCTATCTTACCTTGCCTACACCTAGAGTTCCTTTGGTGGACAGAGGCCTGCCACCAAAACAGGGGACTACCATTCACATTATCCCCTGCCACCCAAATCTTAACAGACACATCAGACTATGCATGGGGGGGGCTCACCTGGCAGGGAAGTGCATTCAGGGCAAATGGAACCCAAGTCAAATGCACCTGCACATAAATCAAAAGGAAATGTTAGCTGTGCAGAATGCTCTTGACAGCCTTCAAGAACCACATTCTTCCAGGACAACTAATGGTAAAGACGGACAACACCACTGTCATGTGGTACATAAACAAGCAGGGGGGTACACATTCTTACCCCCTCTGCAGACTAGCCATGGCATTGTGGAACACAGCCTTTAGCTACCAAGTGAATCTACAAGCTAGGTTCCTGCCAGGAAAACTAAATACACTGGCAGACGGACTAAGCAGAAACCTCATGGACCCACACGAGTGGAAACTGGAACCAAGGATTTTCAACATGTTGACAAGCAAATGGGGGAGCCCAGATATAGACCTGTTTGCCTCTCCCCAGAACCATCAACTGGACAAATTTTGCACAAGGATTCCACACAAGCTAGCTTGGAAAGTGGATGCTCTGTCCTTTAGCTGGAAAAACCTTATCAGTTTATGCCTTTCCTCCTCTGCCTCTGCTGCCAAGGTAATACTAAAGATCAAACAGGACAAGCCAAGGACGATTTTAATTGCACCAGACTGGCCTCGCCAACACTGGTTCCCACTCTTGCGCAGTGTGTCACGCTTGGCTCCATGACACCTGCCTCAGACTCCTTCCCTGTTGTCTTAGCAGGAGAACCAGATTCTGCACCCTCAGCTGCAAACCCTGAGCCTAGCAGCCTGGCTAATTACCTAATCTCTCCTTTACCATCTTTCAGTAAGTCAGTGATGGATATCATTTTAGAGGCAAGGAGGCCTAGTACTAGAAAATCTTATGCTGCAAAATGGAAAAGATTTTGTATCTGGAACCAATCTCAAGGAATGAATGCAGCAGTGCCCAATTTACCTCATATTCTACAATACTTGACTGAGATGCTTCATAAGGGCTTGTCCTTTTCATCCATCAAAATTCATGCTTCAGCCATTTCAGCTCATTATAGCACAAAGCTTCCCCTCTTCTCTTAAGCACTGCTCAAGCAGTTCCTCAGAGGGGCCAAAAATTTAAGGCCACCCAGGAGAGCTCCAACTCCAGCCTGGGATCTTAACCTTGTCTTGGAGAAACTCACTCTTCCTCCTTTCGAGCCAGCTGCTACTGCAGATTTAAAATTTCTTTCCTGGAAAACAGCTTTCCTTTTAGCAATCACTTCTGCAAGAAGGGTATCTGAATTATAGGCACTTATGGTAGTGGAACCTTTCATCATCTTTCATGCGGACAGGGTGTCCCTCAGAACCAGTCCCTCCTTCATGCCCAAGGTGGTATCCAGTGTGACACTTAATCAGTTAATTCATTTGCCTACCTTCTTTCCTAACCCACAGAACAGAGGGGAGCAGGTACTGCACTCTTTAGATGTGCACAGACAGCTTAGATTCTACTTGGACAGGACTAAACCTCAAAGGAAATCTGAACAACTGCTTGTGGCATTTGCTGCAGGGACAGAGGGGAAAGCTATTTCAAAACAAACCATTTCAAAATGGATAGGCCATTGCATTCATTTTTGCTATAAGCACCATGGAAAACCTATCCCACAGGGCATCAGACCCCACTCAACCAGGGCTGCATCTAACTCTACAGCCTTTCACAGGAGGGGCATCCCTACTAGGGACATCCTAGAAGCTGCTACCTGGAGTTCTGTACATACTTGCACCAAGCATTATCATTTGCCAATTTTCTCTAAATCCAGAGCTGGTTTTGCCACTACAGTCTTGCAGGGCCTTATAGCTGGTCCTAATTCTAGTTAAATTCCTCTTCCCAACCTTAGCTTTGGGAATCTACCCAAATGTAATGACTGCAACAGTGAAACACAAAAATATAGTACAGTTGTGTACACTTACCATAAATGTAAAGGTTCAAGTGTATTCACTGTTGCAGTCCTGGTTACCCTCCAGCCCCCATTCTTCTTTTGGCTATACCCCTATGCTCACTTTTGCTCAAAAAGCTTTTTGGTGTATTTGCTTTTTTGTTGGAGGTATAGCCTTGTATTTATAGATTTAATTGCTTCCCATTAGGGGGGCACCTGACATCTGGGGCAAGAAAAACTGATGTAATGGTGTCGGCTGCATGTTTTATACCCCTTGACGACCTGATGTCATGGAAGAAGGGACAGCAACTGACTCAAGACGCAAGACTTTGTTAATCAGGCCGACTGAGGGCTACTGCAAGCAGATAACCCAAATGTAATGACTGCAACAGTGAATACACTCCAACATCTACATTTATGGTAAGTGTACACAACTGTACTTTCTACTAACAAGTGCACCAGTGCTCTTAAGTTCTTTTGCATTTGTTTTAAAGTCACCAAGAAGAAGTGCACCAACATGGAAGAATGTTGCAGGAGGCAAAAGTACTTCTCCAGGTAGCAGAGTGCATATGGAGTCTTATTTGTTTCACATTTACTAATGTATTCTGTATTCTCTTCCTTCTGCAGGCATAGCTGTGGTTGCAAAAGAGTGGTCACCTTACAGGCTGACACTTCTGGTGAAGAGTCTTGATCTGTGTCTCAGGAGGGGAATGGAGGTACCCCTGCTGAAGGCAATATGGAGGCTTTACTGGTAGCCTCAGTGGACACTACTTGGAAAGGGGGAGAGGCTCATTTTCTAATAATGGCCAGGGGGGGTCCCCAGTAGTCTCTGGTGGCAGTTGCAAAGTCTTATGTTGGCCAAGGTGTGCTGACAATATGTCTTTACTATGGCTCTGGTGGTTTGATGTGTGGGACCTACTGACATTGCAGGTTGAGTTGCGTGACTAGGAGCACAAACTGTTAGTCCCCAGAGGCACAGTCTGTACATTATATCAGCCAAGAAGGATACTGAAATATTTGTGGTTTGAACTCTAGCCAGCTTGACCTCTGCCATGTGCCTTGTGCTGTCCCCACATCTTCCCCCCATCTAAGTGTTCCTCCCCCTTATGTGTCATTCCTGCTACATTTTAAATGATCCAACCCACAATATCATTGTGTTCATCCTCTGTGTCCTTCCATGGTTGTCCCTACCTGTGGTCATCACCCCTGCTACCTTCATTTCTCCTTTTACCCTACGACTATCCCTCACTACCTTCACCACCTGTCCTTCATCTTTTCATGTTAAAATGGGAGGTTTTCCTTTAAAAATGCCCTTGCCTCCAATTTTATTCCTGATGGTTAAAGTTGGGTGTTTTCCTTTGCTTGCTCTTGTATTTCTCTTTCATCTGCACTGATGTAATAAACACTGTTTGTAATTTACTGTGCTGGCTCTTCTTGGGCTGTCTACCACTGTGCATGTGGTACTGGAAGTGGTGCTTTTATGCATGCGTGAATGTGTCTAGCCTCAGACATACTCAGAAATGTTAGCTTGCCTTTTCTGTGACACTGGACATTTGCAATTTGCTAATACAATTCCTCCACTGAATCTGCCACATTGAAAATGGTGGTAACAGAACTGAAACGAGAGGGGAGAGAGAGAGAAAAACAATGAAAGACTGGGACAGTGGAAATATTTAGGATTGTACTGATGTCATAGAAAGGTGAGGTATATGATGGAAAAACTGTAGTTAGTTTGAGTTAGCCAATATGTTTAGCACCATATTCATTGCATGTATGTGTAATTTAACAACTGAAAAATGTTCATAAAACTAAATGTTTGCTTAGTGGGACATCATTGTGAAACAGATGAGTTGGAAAATATGGAAGTAAATAGATGTTGGTTGCCTGAGCTTTCAGCATGTAACAGTAAAGATGCTGTTTTTTTTAAGATTAAAAGAAATACTGAAAAGCTCTGGATTAGTTGCTCTGGATAAGTCTGAAGTCTTTATGATAGTGAGTGTTCATTTAGTAATGACAGTTTTTCTGATGTTCTGTCACTATTATGTGATAGGAAATGAAGTAAATGAAAATGAGAAAGAATAAAAAATAAATAATGGTTTATCGAGTGGTGTAAAAAAATTGAAGGGTAGGGTTTTTGGGGAAGTGACAGGGTTGTATTAAAAAGATGTATAGCTTAATAATAGGGAAAGGAAATTCCTGAAGGACTGGGAGAGTTTATTGGAGAAGTTCTCATTGGGGAAGTCATGGAAAGCAAAGATGAGATGTGCATTCAGCAGCATGTATAAAGTAAAGGTGAGAATGGATAATAGAGTATGTGGGATTGGGAAGGGGGTTTAGTGTGGAAGGGTGATGCGAAGGCTAGGGAACAGTCAGAAAGTGTTGTATTTTAGGGGGATCCATTCAATAGTAGTATTAGATTGGAAAGGAAGGATGTTACAGAAATTACAGAAATTATAAAGATGAAAGTGGCTACACAGGAAGGCTAGGCTAGCAATGTGGGTGGGGTGGGGGGATTACTATACAAGGAATTGAGCAGAAGGGAGCCAAAGGCAGATGCTGAAGGAGTATTGGCAGAGAGAGGTTAAAAGAGGAAACATATTTTTTTAGGTATGTAGCAGAAGGAAGTAAGAGACAGACTGGTAGGCTGAGCAGAGATAATAGGGAGATTATGGACAACTGCGAAACTGAGGAGGGGGGAAATGCAGATTAGGGAGAACAGTGGACAAGTATGAGGATGGAAAGGAATGAGGTTAAAAGAAAACTAGCTTCCTGAACTGAGGATAGTTTACAGGGACCAGATGGGACTGTCTCCAAGGATCCTCAGGAATCTGGCTGTTATGGTGGTAGATCCCTTGACAAGTTTTCTCCAGGTCACTGCAATTGCAGATCTGTCTGCAGACTGAAAATGCAGCAACTTGGGTACCTTTGTACAAGTGAGAAAGGGGGTCAAAAAGTATCCAGGGAACTCCATGCCTGATAACCTAAGCAGTGGTAGGAAGAGTAATCCTTTCAACACGCCAATCCCATATTTGGCTGTTTTCCTGGAGGACAAAAATCAGTATCAGCTTATGGCCATAAGGAGTTATTATACAAATCTGGTGCAGTTTTATGACTGAGTTATAGGAAAACTTTAGCAAGGCAGAGTAGATAACAACCTGGACTTCTGCAAGGTGTTTGACTTCATCTTGCATCAGAGGCTGATGGGAAAACTGGAGGGGTTGATGAGTAATATCAAAAAGGAATTGGATTTCTGCATGCTTAGACAGCAGGACAGAATGCTGTGCTGAGAAGACAAAGTCAGGAGTAAGAAATATGATTAGTGGAGCGTCACAGAGGTCAGCTCTGCGTCCAGCACTTCTCACTGTATTCATTTCAGACACCAGAGGCAATAGAGAACAGGATGTACATCTTCAGAGGTCTCACGAAGTTAAGGGCAGCAGTGGTGGATAAGAGAAGACACTAAGCAAGAATTTGTAAAGGCTGACTAAGTGGAGTGAATGTTGGCAGCTGAGGTTTTGTTACAGACAAATGCAATCTACCGTACCTGCGTCATAGCAATTGTAGTGTGGAGTATACATAACCTGGTGGGGAGGGGGGGGTGGATGTGGTGGCAGCAGAGTAGGAAAAGGATGCATGAATGCTAGTAAAACTTGGAATGGTGTCTTCTTCTCTGTTCTCAGTTTTTTATAGACTCCTCCATGATGATCTGTGTCTAGCCTTTTATTGATGGGGGGGTTAGGATGTGAGAATGTTGAATGCTCTTAAAGTGCAGACTAGATAAGTTAGTGTCACCTTTTATAATCAAGGAAATATTATGTTGAGTATATAAACTGATTCAGTGTGAGGAATTCACAAGTACTTATTTGATAAGAAGAGGTTCCTGCTGCATAAGAAAAGAACTAATGCCATAAGAGTTATGACTGGTCTGCAGGTTAAACTTTTTCCAAGCTGCTTAGAACTTTTCTCCTTCCCATCTGGCATTCTGAGTGTCCAGTCTCTTCAGATTTTGATGTCTGCAAATTAGTTTCTGAGAAATTATTACAGTTTTTGTGAAGAAAATGTTTTCATTTATAACTACAGACCACTTACCTGAGATTGTAAAGTTATCAACCTATGGTAGTTGCAGAATCTACAGCTGAGGGGACAGCAGCTCCTCAGCAGCGATCTTCTAGGCAGGCTACACTCACTTCTGCCCTTCCTGTCACTGACTGTGAAATGCTGTCAGAGGTCATTGTGTAGGCCCATGGTAGGTCGTCTGGTGTACTGTCTCCTGCTTCATCTTTTCCTGGGTTTAGGGAGTGTTTTGGTTTGGCTTTTCCACCAGAACCAACTTCACTAGTGGTAATGCTGCCATTGTCAATACCACAAGTTTTCTATCTGATATCAGCTACCAGGATTCTGACACCATTCCCTAAAGTGCTGACCTCAACACATGTTCCTATTTCACTGCTGTATTATCTGGCATTGATCATGAGGACTGTGTCCACGTAGCTCCTGTGGCTTTAGCTTTGACTCTACTGATGCCAGTGCTACAGTGAGATCGGTGCTGTTTTTCTGGCATCAGTCCCAGAGTCAAATTTTGTGATTTTTGATGTAGGTATACTTCATAGATTCATAGATTACTACTAGGCTAACTGCCCTTGCAAGACATTTTAATCCTAGCCAATTATCCCCTGTGAGATTCAAACTCTGTACCTTGTGTTTGTAAGGAAAACACCTTAACCATTAGGCCACCCTCCCAACCCCAACTTGATGTTGGTGGGCTTTCTGCATCAATGCTTTTGATTTCAGCCTCTCATTCTCTGTATTAGTCATGACTTCAGAACCAACAAGCACTAGTCAGCAAACTGTCTGGCACCACTTTCAACACATTTACTGGTGTCCCATGTACTGGGCCTTACAGTCTGTCATGCCCCAGCACTAGGACAGAGGACCCTCAGACCATGAGAAGCCTACTTTCCCATAAGTCCTCCTTTAAAGTGGCCTCTTCCTTCTCTTAATTCTGTCCACCAAAGAGCCCCTATATGCTGTATGCAGTAGAACATACTTGGAGTTCCCCTGAGGAGGATGAGTGGACAAATTCCTCAGCACACCCTGATGACCACAAGTTCTTGGAATGCTTTACACTGTTGCATCAGTTTGATAGCTGTCTTAATGTCCCTAAACCCTCTGCTTAATTTACGCTTCAGCAGGCCAGCATGTCCTCTCAGCATTCCTCCTTGATGTTCCCTGTTAGTGAATGTCTTAAAAGACACCACTGGAGTGGGGAGGAAAAAAGGATACAGTGATAGTAGTCCAAAGGAATGCTTGGCCATACATAGTTGCACTCCAGGAAATGGGCTGTTTGGATAAAACTAAAGAGGTTTCTGCAAACCAGAGCCCTGTATTTCATCCCCTGGATAAGGAATGCAGAGTGATGGACAGGTTTTGGAAGTGTGTTTATGCAACTGTCATGTTGTTCCTCTGTGTGCATCTGGTATATTTTTAGTTGGATCTTGCAAATAAAATCACCATAGACTTCAATGGTACTGGATGAGACAATGAACACCAAGGTACTCGCCGAGACATGACTGCCTCCAAAATGGTTAACCTCTGTGTGAGTTATTTATTTATTTTACATTTGTTTACCGGGAAAGTCCAACTGGACATGTCCTTTTTCAGCGGAGGCCCGGGGAGAAAAGCTCCACTTAACATAATTGCAGTAAGTGCAATATACACGAAACACAAGATAAATATAGAAAAGACAGGATGTATACATTTGAAAATACATAAAGAAGATGCAATATAGAAAATACAGGATGCATACAGATTAAAATAGATAAAGAAAATAAAAATTTTACAGCCATTTTAAGGTAGCTTTGTATATACAAGATGCATACAGATTAAAATAGATAAAGAAGATTCAGTGTTTACAGTCATTTTAAGGTAGCTTTGTATGTACACAGACAATTAACTCATCAGAATACCTGTGGTTCATAGTAGGGTTAACTAGTATTCCCATGTTATAAGTTATTGTATTATGTAAGGGTAAGGTATAAGTTAGTCTCTCGAGTAGTAAGAAGTGATGCCTGAAAGTTGGTAGTTTTGTTATTTGAACTCAGAGTTTGATATGTGGTCCATGAGGAGAACTTTTTTATAACCTTGAGATTTCACTGATGGCACAAAGGTAACATTCTTAAATTCTCCTTTCATGTGCCCCTATTTTGGTAAGCATGCCTGCACCTAAAGAATATTGAGAGATGGACTAAAACTTTGATAGCTTTAGCTGTGACTTTCCACATTCCACAGTGTAAAAAAGTGTTCAAAGAGGTAGCTGCGATGAAACCCATTCCCTAGGGTAACTTCCAGCAAGGTCCCAGGCCTAGGGGCAGGTGTTCTTGGCATTTCTGATGAGACCGCAATCCATCTATGGGTGGACAGCTGCAGTCTTGCAGTCATCCCACCCTGGAGGCAGTTGGAGATGATCTGTTTTTCCATCAGTTTGAATATCACCAAAAATAGAGGGGTAAAGACACTTGTATCCAGGGGGTATTTGATTCCATTCGTAGCCCTGATCATCCCCTTTTATTACCTATGCAAGGCACCCTCCCCATCAAATACATGTATCAAAGTCCTGGGTATCTTGCAGTAAAGGGTCATCTAAATGTTCCCACCAGGCCAGAATGGGTTAAGATGTTACTCCAGTATCTTTTTGGTGCTCTTGAAAACAAAAGACGTCAGTCCAGCACTGGACCTCAGTTGCATACATTATTTTGTGCCAAAGCAAGCCTTTTATATGGGCATGATGTAGTCATTCCCTTTGCTCTTAATGAAGGAAGGTTGGGTGTGCTATTTAGACCTCCATGACATCTACCTCCACTTAAAGACTGCTAAGGAAACCTGGAAGTACTTGCTCTTCTGGGTAAGAGATACTCATTATTGGTTCTCAACCAGGATGTTCACTAAATGCATGCCAGTAACATCAGCTCACCAAACACTACAGGGAACCATAAACTTCCCACACCAACATGACTGAGTCCTTAACTGTCACTTCACTATGTGCTCTGTCCTTGGCTTAGGTATCTCTGCTTAAGTTTTATTCTGTGGTGATCACAGTGATTCTAGTGAAATCCCAGTTGTGTTCATCTCAAGTACTGATAATTTATTAGATGTGAGTTAGAAACCACTCTCTGTCCTTCATGCAGCATATCCATCCTTCAGTCCACAGTGTCCAGGATCATTGCAACCAACTAATTTTTACTGTTGTGGTTATTTTTTTGTTAACCAGGTGAATGTACTGATCCTAAACACTAGACTATTTTCAGTCACAGTACAAACCAAATTATAACAGCAAACATAGAACAGTGTGCACAAGAGCCAGAACACACACACACACACACACACACACACACACACACACACACACACACACACACACACACACACGTGTGTGTGTGTGTGTGTGTGTGTGTGTGTGTGTGTGTGTATATTTATGTGTATATATATATATATATATATATATATATATATATATATATATATATATATATATATATATATATTCATAGGTAGCTACTAGGCTATCTGCCCGAAGGCATTTATAAGCCTAGCCAGAATGTGTTGGCTTTCGCCGCCCCTTTAGATTAGTTCCCTGTGCCTCTGTCCAGCAGAGCCACTGAAGTGATCTCCAGGGTAAACTTTCTGTTTCCCATCCACTCGTCAAAGTTTCTGTTGAAGAGTGTTAGCGAGGAGCTTTGCCTAATGTAGATTGGAATCTTGTTCCAAAGCATGGGAAGTCTCTGGGACAGGAATCTATCCCTCCAGCATGTCCTATTTATTGTTATGGTGAGGCTTCAATCCTTAGAGTGTGTGGCTCGTTGAGATAAGGTTTTCTTTAAGTGGAGCATGTCCATCAATTCTGGGTTGGACATGGCCTTGTATGTCAGGCAGAGATCACCTCTGAGTAGGCGGTATGCAACCGAGTACAGCTGGAGTTTCTTCAGTCGAGCTGCATAGGGCATCTGTTTGAGGCCAGTGATCCTCTTGGTGAGGTACTTCTGTGGTCTTTCCAGCTGTTGTAGGTGTCTTGTAAGGTACATCCCAAATGGGGCATTGTACTTTATGATGGGTCTGATGAGTGATGAGTAGAGAGGCCCAATGATCTCTTTTGATTTGGATGCAAACCCTTTTGTGATTAGGTGGGCCACATAGAAGGATTTTCTAACCATTTTGGCAATGTGATTAGCAAAGGAGAGATTACTGTCTGCTTGGGTCCCCAGATCCCTTATTACATTTTCAGTATTTAGGGGACTACCACCTATGTGGTATTTTGTGGCTACTTTGTTTTTTCCAAAGGGGATGACTTTGCCCTTTTTGGTATTTAGTTTGAGGCCGTGATTTTGACACCTTTTGGAGGATGTCTGTGTCAGCTGGAGAGTCAGTTATAGTCCCTAGTTTGCAGTCGTCTACTCACATGGTCAGCCATAATCCTTCTGTGCTTGCCTGTACCTCTGAGAAGTATATGCCTAACAGGAGGGGTCCTATGACTGAGCCCTGGGGAATGCCACTTGTAACCGGTTTCGAGTCAGACCTAGCTCCCGCAACTCTCACCATGTGGGTTCTGTCCGTGAGCCAGTTGGCAACCCATCTTGTGACATAGGGGTTTATGTTCAGGCTGGTGAGCTTGTCTATAATACCAGAATGGGGAATGGTGTCGAAGGCCTTTGCGAGGTCTAGATAGGATGTGTGTACTACGTTTCCCTCGTCTATAGCCATGGTAACTGTCTCAAAGAAGTCCACCAGGTTTAGGAGGCATGATCTGCCCTTAACAAAGCCGAACTGGGTAGGGTCCAGTGTTTGGAGGTTCTCAATGTCTCTGTTAATGAGTTCCATGATGATGCGCTCCATAGCCTTGCAGACCAAGCTAGTCAGGCTTATAGGGCGATAGTTCCCGGGGTCTATTGTGGCTCCACCTTTGTGGAGCGGAATAACCATTGCTGTCCGCCACTCTATGGGTACGTAGCCTGTGGAGAGGCTGAGTTTTAACAGTGTGTTTAGGTGAGGGGTTAGTTCGTCTTTGAGTTCGTGTAGGATGCAGTGTGGGACACCATCTGGTCCCATTGATGCTGTGTTTTTGGCTTTGGAGAGGGTTGTTTTATCCTGAGTGTCTGTGATTTTAGGGGCTGTACATTCTTCTGGCATGGTTATGGGTCCTTTTGGGGGTGAGGGGGGAGGGTGAAGTTTGCACTGAACCTGTCTGCCTGGATGTTGGCAGTATCAGTTGGTTCAGTGTATTTTGTGCCATTCTGCACTAACTCCGAGCAGATCTGTGCATTGCCACTTAGATTCTTGACATAGCTAAAGAATGCCTTGTGGTTATCTTTGGAGTCCTTTGCAATTTTTCTTTCGAAGCTCGCCTTGGATAATTTTATGAGGGATCGTAGTTTCTTGCCGATACTGATCAGGGATGTCTTCCCTCTTGGGATTTTACTCTTTTCTGTACTAGTTTCCTCCTTTTATTGTATCGCTTGGTTATGGCAGGGGTCCACCAGACTGGTTCCCTTTTCTTGGAGGAGTGAGTCTTGGTTTTGCTTGGGATGGCATGATCCATGCATTCTTGTAGGTGCCCGTAAAATGCATTAGTAAAGGATTTTGCATCTTGGACAGAGTTATCCTTTAGCATGGGGGCTACGAAACTTTCCACCTTGGTCTTAAGTAATGTAAAGTTTGCTTTTGAAAAGTTTTTCACGGTGGTTTCCTTGTCCGGGGGTGGGGGTGGAATGTGGATATCCAAAGTGATTTGTTTATGGTCAGATCTAACCAGTGAGGAGTTGACCTCCAGTGTGGAACACCAGTCACCCATGTTGGTGATGACCAGGTCCAATATGTTGTCACCTCTGGTGGGAGTGTTGACCAGTTGATCCAGGGCGTTTGAGTTTATAAATTCTAGGAAATGTTGGGCAAGGGAGTTAGTACTTGAGTAGTTCTCCCATTTAATGTTTGGGTAATTGAAATCACCCAATATTAGGGTGTTTGGTAGGACCTTTATGTTTCCCAGTGTTTCCAGAAACGCGGAATGAGGGTCCTGGGACATGGTGGGTGATCTGTAGCAAGCTACAATTTGAATTGCAGTTTTGCCCGTTGTTAGTTGCACATGGATGATCTCTGAAGCATTGTGCTGTGCCACTAATCTGTCGGTGTGGGTATCCTTGATAAGTATGGATACGCCCCCGCCTTTTGTATTTCGGTCTGGGTTCTGTGGCCGAAATGTATGGTATGAGTTGTAGCCTGGTAGTGCTGCGATGCTCTCTGGAGCCTTAAATCAGGTTTCTGTTACTGCACATATATCAATTTTCCCCATACTGAGGAGTGCCTTGAGTGCATGCATTTTGAGGTTTAGACTTCTGGCATTGTGTAGCATTACCCTCAGTTTTTTGTTACTTGTGCTATTTACGGCAGTGGGTTTGTCTTTTGAGCCTTGACTAAAAAAGGTACTATGGGGGTGGCAAGAGCCTTGGCCAGTATTTGTAAGCCTAAGTGTGACAGGGGCAAGCCGTCTCTATCGAAGCAGCGTGGCTTGTCGAGCATGTCATCCCAGGCGGACAGACACTGATTCCCCTTTGAATGACACCAGAAACTTAGCCAGTTGTAGAAAAAAGATAATTTTTTTCTTTATACCGTAGTATCACTCTTGGTGAGGGCAGGATGCTACTCAGGATCAGGGTCATACAGGCCTGGGCTACGTGATTAGAGAGCTCTTCCATGTCTCTTTTCATGTAGTCCAGGGAGGTACGGCTCAGGTCATTCACACCAACATGGATAATGACAGAGTCATATTTGTACTTGTTCTGGAGTGACCTGAGTGCTTGTGTTATGTGGCAGATCCTGGCACCCGATAGGCAGCTAACAGTAACCTTCTCCTTATTCAGCCTAGTGAGTGAGACGTCAGTGTGCCTGACTAGAGAGTCCCGTGTTACTAGCATGTTGGGTATGTTATTTTGCCTTAAGGGCTGTGATTGCTTGGCACACTGGTTTTGTGAAGTATGTGTTTCATGGTTTGTGTTGTGGGGTGGAGGTTGCTTGGATGTCTGCTTTGGAGGTCTCTGTTGCTTTTGCAGATTTTTATTTAGAGTCTCTGAGTATGTTTTCGTGTATTTATGTGTATTTTTTGCCAGTGCTGGTTTAATGGGTCTCTGAGACTGGTGGTGTGATGCCAGTATTTCCCTTCTCCTCTTGACTGTCTGATCCACTCTTGGGTTGAGAGAGCTTAGCCTCCAGTTTGGCTGTATAATTGCATCTCTCGCATGTATTAATGTTTGGTGGTAGGAGGAGAGGGTTGTCTGTGTACATGAGGCAGTTATAACATTGCCTCAAAATGCCCAGATTCACCAGTTGGACTGGAGAGTACACCTGAAACTGCCCTTGACATGCATGGATAGGTACAGTGAACTTTTTACTGAATGGCTGGTAAGATCGAATAGACAGCCTTGTCCTTCTGTACATTATAGGGGGTCTAGTGCTAGGGTTTATAAGTGCTTGCTATGAGTTTTTAGCAAGTGCCAGGCTGAGAAATGAATGGCTTGAGTGCTTAAGTTGAAAGTTTGTCAAGTTCCAACATAAAAATTGAAGAGGAGACTTTGTGGAGCCGGGAATAGTTATACCCTAGCTAACCAGTGCTGCCCGGCACGCAAAACTGGGCAAATGTGGTTTTTATAGCAGGGAAATGAAAGAGATAGAAATTAGCCCAAAATGGCCAATAATCTACTAATTTCTGGGCTCAAACCACTCCTCCAGGGACAGATAGGCTGCTCAAAGCTCCCCTCTCTCACAGGTGAACAGAGAAACTTCCTTCTGTCCAAGTAAGGTATAGGCAAACACAGAGATTTGTAACACAGCCCTGAATTCAGCACTAACCTGAAAACTGGACTATACTAGCTTAGAAAGGCAGGAAACAAGTATATTTTTTCATTTCTTTTTCAGAAAATAAAGCAGATACAATAAAAAAAAACACGTTAAATGCACAGAAAAGGATATTTATTGTTATATATCTCAGTTCAGAATTGTAGTCAATGCCCCTAGTAATAAAGTAGGAAGAAACACAAATACAGTAAAAGCAGATGAATAAAGTGCAATTTTGTGTGTATATATATATATATATATATATATATATATATATATATATATATATATATATATATAAAACAACAGAAAATGCAAAAACTGATTTAAACAAGTTACCCAATTAACTAGAAAAAAGTTCAAAACTGAGCCCTGTTCCAGCAGTCTTCAGTCAGACAAGTTCTAACTGCACACTCCTGCTACTAGTGTGCAGGGAAACCTTCTCCAAAAAAAGATGGCCTGGATCAGTGCTCAAGTTATACAAACAAAGCTAGATTCAGCAGGCCTGAATCTGGTTCTATGCTACAGCAATGTGTACCAGTTTCAGAAAGAAACCATTCAAGTAAGCAGGCACAATAAGACTGTGACCAGAAATTTCCAGCTCAGAAGGACAAAATCCAGCCTATCCTCCCACAAGAGTGCAGATGACAAACCTTTTTAATGTAGAATAACTGGCCTGAAGCCCAAGTGCTTAAACCAGAACTAATACACTTTTAGAATAGCAGACACTGAGCCTTCAATCAGCAATTCCCAGCTTAGAAGGATGTAAGCTACCTGTCCTGCCACAACAGTGTTGACCACAAACCTTCTTAATGTAAAACAACCGGTATGAAGCCCAAGTGCTTAAACCAAAATACTTAGAATGTTTGTTTGTTTGTGTCTTTCGGCTTTTCCCGGTTAGGGGTCACCACAGCAGAACTCCGGTCCGCTAATGATTGGCAGTAGAGTTTTACGTGCTGGCTTGCTAGGCCTAACGCACAACCTTCAACAAAGGAACACCCATTCACGAATGTCGACACACAGAAGACACTCTAACTGAGAATCGAACGGGCAACGTCTAACTGTGAGGCTAGTTACAATTTAATCAGGCTACTACCAAGCAGTAATAAATGCAGCAGAATAAATAAAACGAGTACTTTTAAGAAGAGGCAAAAGCAAAATAAAGTAGGAGGAAATGCAAATACAGTAAAAGCAGATGAATAAAGTGCAAATTTTATATAAGGTCTATATTACGTTATCGAACATTTACATGTTCGAACGTCTTATGGTCAACCCCATATGATCGAACATGTAAATGTTCAAACGTTTCAATGGAGATCTCCGTAGGAAGTTTTCCATTGTCTGCACTGTAGTGCGATCTCTGAGTTGGTATATTTAAAGAGTGGGGTGTGGGGGGTGCTTAACCTTTCATCATCTGCACTTGCCTGTCTGTAAGTAAGATTTAGGGCATAGTAGCTGTCCTTGATATAGATAGGAGTATAGTAAAGGTCAGTTTAATTGTTTTGTGTATTTATTTGAGACTGTCCTGCAATGTTGTTTTAAAATATTTCCTGTGATTTTGAACTCTGAAGTCAGTGTATTGAGTTACTGAGTTTTGTCTTGTTATTTTATTATTAAATATATTTAAACCTAACTTTGTGGCTGATATTTGTGACACATATTTAAGGTCTTAGAGTACTTGCATATATATTTGGTGACATTGTACAGGCCACTCCTAATAGCCTGACGCTTGGTCAAAACTACCATTTGGATTATTAGTAACATTACACAGTAGGATTGGATACCCTTTGTTAAGGGCCTTAAGTAGCTGATAAAGAGTTGGCTGGTGGCAGCTGGAACTACCTTATAGTGTGGGCAAAAGGGGGCATGGCTCGTAAACCTGTGCCAGCCTTCCCCAGGTGTGTGTGTGTGCTTGTATATGAATCAAATCTCAAAGTGTGTGTGTCAGCTACTTGGGACAGGGACACAAAGCACTAGTTGGACAGAGAAGGTGCTGGAGGTCTTAGCTTAGCCACTCTGCTGTGATCTCAACCTTATAGCTGTGCCAGTGGGGAGTCTTATTGGGGATCTGGAGAAAGAGGGAGAAACCAGCCCCAGACTGACTGTGATCTCTGTGTGCTCTTAAGGGAAATTGCACTTTACTGTGCATGTACTTGTCATCCTCCCATTGTGTATGTCCCTCACTGTTGCCAGTGGTGAGGATTGAGGCACCTTTATTACTGGGCAAGTGCAAGGGCATCACAATATGTATGTATACACATGCAGGCTTTGCCGAATTGCAGTCCTGGGACATTGTTGGAGGAGGACCCCAGACACACATGCCTTGAGTGGAGGAGATCACACACCCCCCCCCTTGTTATACTGTGGAAGTGGATGTTTTCAAATTCAAGGAGATTCTTGGAGGGGCTGTAACCAGAAGATGTTGACTATCATGAGAAATTGTGAAGTTACAACCCAAAAACGACCAGCAGAAAGGAGAAAACGCACTTTATTGTCACAGACCAGTTTCGGTCACAATGACCTTTATCAATGTGAATAAATAACATGTAAGTATTAGAAAGGCTGTTTATATACTCACAAGATATACAAAACCACCAATCACAACCATACCCTGTTACAAGAAATATGCACAACCATATCTGGAAAAAAACAAAATTAAATGTGATTAATAAAACTGTGATGATTGCACATGTAAATATATACATAATATATCACTATATGTATATGTAAATATATATATATATATATATATATATACATATATATATATATATATATACATGCACATAGCCATAATAAAAGGAATGTACATATGTAAAATAAAAAAAATGAAAAATAAAAATATATAAACCACCATAACTCAAAGTGACTGGGAATTATATCATAGATGGTCATTCAAACCTGGGGGAAAAAGACCCCCTAAACGTATGATCCACATTTTTTCTTTCTTATTTAAAATTTAATTTCATTTATTCTTGGAAAATTTTAAACCTGCAACTTTGTCGATAATGGTGAATGTAAATCTAGCAGTTGTGTGGACTTGGGTATGTTTATATAAGGTATTGGTGATTACCTTGTTGCGTATGTTACTCAAATGTTCAGAAATTCTAAGTTTAAAGGACCTAGAAGTCTGGCCTATATAAAAGGCCGAACATTGACACTCAGCAAGGTAAATCACCCAACTACTATTGCAATTGGTTAGAATACGAATATCAAAAACATTTGGTGTATGTTTGATGTTTGGTATTTTCGATTGGTAGGGTTCGATATTAGAACACTCGACATTTTGAATGTTCAGTGTTCTAATATAGACCCATATATTTACATATACATATAGTGATATATTATGTATAAATTTACATGTGCAATCATCACAGTTTTATTAATCACATTTAAATTTGTTTTTTCCAGATATGGTTGTGCATATTTCTTTAATTTTTTTCTGGTAACAGGGTATGGTTGTGATTGGTGGTTTTGTATAGCTTGTGATTTTGTAAACAGCCTTTCTATTACTTGCATGTTATTTATTCACATTGATAAAGGTCATTGTGACCGAAACCGGTCTGTGACAATAAAGAGCGTTTTCTCCTTTCTGCTGGTTGTTTTTGGGTTGCTTCTTCATATTTGGAACCTTGCAGATGCCATCCGTGCGAGGAGTCTTTGTGTAGTTTAAATTGTGACGTTAACTATGGATTTAGTTGTAATGGAGAATCTGCACTTTATTTAGAGTGAGATAATGCAAAAATAGTGTTGGTTAAAATTAAACAATTTAAAATGCTCATAATGCACCTTAGTTTTCCATACAAGCTTCACAAGTCTTGAGGTGTCATGCTAAGTTATTACAGCGTAGGTCCAAATGCCTCCTATCTCCAGTTTAATATACAACTAGCCTACAGGTAACTCTACAGTTTTCCTGGTAGTGACCTCAACTACTTATAATCCTCCCAAAAGTATTCTCTGCTGGAGTTGTAGCATGTGAGACAATTTTATTTTATTTGAATAAAGCATCACGTTCAACAATAATTATTATTGTTCGGTTCCTCTTTCTCTAAGCTTGTGGACTTTACATTTACCTCTGCTGGAGTTGAAAACTCACTTCCTCAGAGAGGAAAATTTCTCTCTCTCTCCCTCTTTTCAGCACTAAGGTAAAAAAAAAAGGAAAGGGGCCTCTTCACTTATGATGCATGTATATCGGATCCAGCTCCAAGAACGCCCTAAGACTGCAGCTCTGCACACCACACAGTCTATGTCTCTCTTTGTATGTATATATATATATATATATATGTGTGTGTGTGTGTACAGATATATACACATACACACACCCACACTCATTTTATATATATATATATATATATATATATATATAAAATGTAAATTTATATAAATAATATTTACATGTACACATATCCCCCAAAAATACCCCTATATTTAACACACAGCCACACACACGCGCGTGTGCTCATACGTCAAAGCTGTAGTCATCTCTGCCAGCATTCCAAAATTCAAAATGTTGAAAAACTCGACACAACAAAACTAAAGTCAATGTACAGTTTTCTTTTGTGATTGGAACACCAAAACCTCACCAGACAATCATATCAGATTGTCTGAATAGTGGTAGCATTACAGAAAAGTTTTTTTTTTTGAAAGGTAATGTGAAAACTTAAGATTAGCAGGTATTAGTAAGGTGGGCAGGAGGGCTTTCTTGGAAAGCAGCCCTTTGAAGATGTTAATTGGGGGGTGTCCTCTTAATATTGCTCTCCATCTAGTTATTTGCTTTCTGCTGGTTGTGAGAAGCTCTGGATTCCATTGTCTATGGGGCTTTGGGAAGTGTCTCAATTTTCTGGGAAAAGAAGGACTCTCCTTGCACCTTTTCCTAGATCCAAGGCTGCTGTTTCCTAGTTCTTATGGCTTTGAGTCCCCTTCCTCTTTTGAAGAAAGGGCTCCTGCAGATTCCTCCCAGTCCACTGTGTGTGTGTGTGGGGGGGGGGGGGGGGGGGTAGTGCAACTGTGTTCATTGGTGCAGTTCCAGATGATGGCTGATATCAGTAGTGTGGTGGAAGCAGAACCCTTATGTTCCTCTTATTTGAGATGATAGTTGTGTTGACCTGCCTAAGTTCCCTGGAGTATGGGGGTATTTATTTGGATTCTCTTAAGTACCCTAGTAGCAATCCTTGCTGGAAGAACTTCCTGGCTCCTCCCCAAGGACAGTTGTCAGTTCTTCATAGGATCTTGTGCTTTCTGTTCTGGTTGCACCTTTCCTTTGGAAGCCAGCCTCACCTGGTCACAGGAAACCTGAACTGCTTTTATTACTGGAATGCTTCTCTCTCTGTCTGTATCTCTCTCTCTCTCTCTCTCTGTAGGTGTCTTGGATTCACTGAACCTGGAGTAAGTTTTCCCCACCACAGTCCTGCTGTCCTCTTCAAAGGTCTGTCTTTAGTGTGAGGGTACAAGGTGGGTCACTTGGGCTTCTCTCTTGTGGTTTGTCCTAATGGGGAAGCCTATTTTGCAATGCCTCCCATCCTCAGCTTGGATCTTCCCCCTTTCCCTTGCAGGGTGACCTCGTCTTCCCTTCTGAGGACCTTTGGCCTCTTAGGTGCATCCCCGTCATGGTTCATTATCCTGTGGATGAATTTTTGCAGCTTATGCCTTGGAAGTTAGGGAGGGGTGGCCTTGGGTTCAGCTCAGGAGTGGGTACTTTTGGGTTGGACACTAAAGAGAAAAATCCGCCCTGCCTTTCCAGTCACAACACTTCCAGCTAGGTCTGGAGTTGAAAGGTGACGTTCAGTTTTCGCATCCTTCCTTCAGAGGCTGCCATTCCATAGTTGTACATTTTGGTTGACTTCAGGGACTTAATTTTAATAGGCCATTGACTGTTGGGAACTTGGGTCATATTTGCCCTTGTGTGGCCATGGGAATACCCTTTGGAACTTGGTCAGCATTGCTTCATCTAGTTGTAAGGGAGTGGGTCCCTGGATTGATACTTAGCCCTTGCTGGTTAGGCCATTCCCTAGAAGAGACTGGTACCTCTGTGGTTAGGCCGTGCCCTAGAGGAGTCTGGTTCCTCCTCTTAGATGTCTTGAATGTCATATTTGACAGGTATGCCTTTTTGCTATAGGGTCCTTTGGCATTGTGGTTTGGAGTTCATATTGTGGTAATCAGCTTTCATAGTATCTCTGCTTCTTCTGAATGACCTGATGGTTCAACTGACGTGGGGTGTGTCTTCCCCATCAGATTAAAGGGAACCCTAAACTACTTTTACTTGCATTTGTCCTCAGAATGGGGATCTCTGACTTTTTAGTCTTTCTTCCTTAAGGTTCCATCTGGAGATGTGTGAACAGAAGCTGGAGGCTATGATGGTCCTGGAAATGATGCATTCATCAGGAGTTTTCCCTCAGTGGCAGCTAGATCTGTTTAGACAAATAGCTGTTTGCTTCTCATTGTGCTGGAAGTAGGGATAGATCTTCAAGTCCACTTTATCCTTGATGTTAGAGGGAATTAGGTTCTTTTTGCCAGTAAGCAACACCTGTTTTCCTGGAATGTGTTCTTAGTCTGCTTCTGTTTAGGAGTAACTGCCTTCAGTGCTTTCTTAGTCTGCACTGAATGGGTTGACTACAGTGCCCTTTAGGGCAGCAACACTCCTTCCCAGCAGCCCGTCCTTGTCTGTGGCCATTGCATTCGGCCTTCTGGTTAAATGTTCCCTAGTGATCAGCATTCTTCTTCTTTGGCTTCGCATGGTTGCTGCAGCTTGGGATTGTACTTATCCATAAGGGCCCATCAGGAGGGATCCTTGATGTTAAGCTATAAAAGGTGAATTCTTACATTATCGATTAATTTACAAAGAAGACAGTCCTCAATATGTCGGAATTGCCATCCATTTTCCCCCTGTTGGTGTGTGGTCCATCCTTTGCTGCTAGAGTTCCTTGTAAGTAATACAAATATGTACACGTGTACCACTTTAACAGTGAGGGTGCCCTGTCTTTGTTCTTATCTTGCAAGTGGGTGCTAAACAATGTCAAGGAAATAAACTGGTGGGGTAAGGATGCTTAATGTACGTATTAAGTGGTAGCTTGACATCATGGCTTGAGATATCACAAATGCATGTCTGTTCGCAGGCAATGGAGTTTCTTGAAGAAAAGATGCTAAGTGGAGATTGGTGACGAGGAAAACTCCAAAGGATCCCATCAACAAAAGTCCTTGTATGTCATCTGCTAAATTAAGAACTGTATTTTTTACAGTTACTGGAAATATGAAAACCAGTCACACTTTTATTCATCCCATCTTCCAAGGAATAAGCTGGGAGAAATAAATGAAGTGCGTTGGACTTTCTTTCCCAGTGATCATTACTTATTTCTTTTGAAGTAATTTCCACAAGATCATGACATGGGTCACGGAGCAAGACTTTGCACAAATGGAGAAGTAAATGGAAAATCACATGTGTGTTGCTACAGGCGTTTTGGTACTGTAGTATATGAGCAGGGAGAATTGGAGGAAAAGATGTTACTAACCAGGGATTCTTGCAAAATGTTTTGTGACATATCTTGACTAATGATCTGCTATGTACAATTTTCATGCTAACCATATAACTGATTTTTGTGAAAGCAAATCTGTATAGGAGTGGTTTTGGGCAAGCTTTAGTGAAGATTACATACTTTTAGGTTTGCACAATTTTATTTTTTTCTACTTGTTATTGACTTGTTTTTTTATGGCTTATAAACTGTTTTAAACTTTCAAATAAATGTATTTACAAAAAAGTGAAGTTTACAGTATTGAACATGGTACTGAATTGTCACTAGCGAATGACACAGAAAAGTCTTCCTTATTTGGCTATCTAGTTGCATTGAAGTATGATTGTGTGTGCGTGCCTGTCATCCCTTTCTGTTTGTCTGTATGGTGTATGGTGTGTGTGTGTGTGTGTGTGTGTGTGTGTGTGTGTATTTGCGTATCTCCATTTTTAATCAAACTGCTCAGTACTCGACATCTGTTTGGTTGGCACAAACAGATGATCAACAGGTGTATGAGATTGATGGTCCCTGAGCAGGGGCATTTGCCCTTTCCCCTGGGGTTGTGTGATCTCTAAGTTAGTATTTCTAATTAGAAATGGGTCTATGTGGTGCAGGAGGACATGCTCCCCTGCAAAAACACTTGATTTTCTTTTGCAGAGTTAGTCCTTGGTGCATGCACAGTAGGCTATCAATGTTAATTTGTCAATGTTTCAGACATAAATGTGGCGTCTCTTCGTTGAAAAAAAATATATATATATATATATATATATATATATATATATATATATATACAGATATACATATATGGGTTCTGTTCAGAATTTCGAAGTTAAAAACTTCGAATTTCATATGATCGAAGATCATATGTTCACAGTTTCAAAACTTCGAAATCCTGAATGGAGATTGGCATACAGCGCGGACTGGGAGATTTCCCTTGTCCTTGCTGTAGTGCGAGCTTGGAGTTGGTATATTTAAGTTGCAGGGGGTGGGGGGGCTTGCGCCCCTGCATACACATGTTTTAGTGTGTTGGGTGGGGTTTTGGGGGGGGGTCACAATTTCAAGATTCCAAGATCTCGAGATTCTAAAGTCGATATTCTGAAACTCGAGATTTTGGGACTTCAAAATTTTTTAACACATATATATATATATATATATATATATATATATATATATATATAAAACACACACACAAAGTGGAGCAATTTGGGGAAGGGTGTTGTGTAATACATTAAATATCTTTAGTAAAGATTTAGGAAACAAGTTCCAAGACAAGTGGTGAAGCCATAGTTCATGAACTTAGTTTCCTTATCCAACAGTACAGACTGTTTTAATATAACAGAAGCCAGGCTACTACATTTTCTTTAATTCAGTTTAGGTTGGATCACTGTTTCCCATTTATTTTCTTTTGGATGCACTGATTGTTTTAAATAACTGGCTTTATAAGTTTATCATTTGATTGATTTGTACTGTTTGGACTACAGACAGCAAAGAAGTGCAGTACATTTCATGAATTGTTGACTAGCAGTTTTCCTCCTTTTAGGAGCAACCCCAGATCCCAGTGTATCATCCAACCCCTGGCCAGACTCGATTAGCAACCCAACTAACAGAAGAAGAACAAATTAGGATCGCTCAAAGAATAGGTCTTATTCAGCATTTGCCAAAAGGAGTATATGACCCTGGAAAAGATGGAGCCGAGAAGAAGATAAGAGAGTAAGTTAAAAAAAAATCACTGATGTTTACTGGACTTGTGTTAAAATGATATTAATTATGTTTATTGATAGTTGTGCATTTAAAAATGTTGACATCCACATTTATCTTGGAAGAGAGATCCTCTGGGTGTGCTTAACCTCATTTGCTTGATAGCACTAAGGTCAATTTGGTGATGATAGAACTGTTATTGGAAGCTTATGGCAGTTATGGATCTGATGTTTTGGGTTTCATCTTTGTCATTTCGAGAACTAAAGCCGGAAGATTTAGTCAGCTTTGCACCTGTAACTTTCCCCAGAATTTCCAGCTCTTACCCCTTCCCCTGCCTCATTTCCTAGCTGCTAAGGACACCTTCTCCAGATCTTCTCAGCTGCATTTAAAATTGGTGGTGGCATCTAATGCTGTCACAAGCTTTCATTCTTCTATACAAGTCATTTTTGGTGTCCTTTTTTGTGTTTTTTCAGAGTAAGATGACATCTCAATGTCAGTCTTTTTCTTCTTTTCCTGCTGTTAGATTGTTCAACCAAGTCCTTCTTAAGCTAAATTAAGCTTTCCTCTTCTCCCCATTCTTTTGATGCCCTTTCATATTTCACATCACTAAATCTGTAATATTTCTTACTGAGTAGTATTTCTATTTGTTTTGAGGTTTTGTAAAATGCAAGATTAGACTTTTCATAAATGTGGGTGTGGGACAAAGATTCCCTTGACCTCTGGGTGAGTGGACTTCAGTGGCAGTTCTTCAGGTTTGACCACCT
The DNA here is from genome assembly GCF_019279795.1 of Protopterus annectens. Classification (NCBI taxonomy): domain Eukaryota; kingdom Metazoa; phylum Chordata; order Ceratodontiformes; family Protopteridae; genus Protopterus; species Protopterus annectens. Next base: position 1,456,167,187 of record NC_056744.1, on the reverse strand, counting down.
TGCCGTTAGGATTGGGGTCATTGCTGATGCTGTCCCTAATGATGCAAGCTTCCCTTCATGGACCACCCTCCTCCTTTATAGGCAATGCTGGGTGCCTTTCATATTCTGCTGTTATGGAACATCCTCCAGACAGATCCTCTTTGACTCCCTCACTAGGATTGCAGTTGTTTCAGGTAGTCGGACTTCAAAGTCCTCAACTCTCTTAACTCCACCTAAGGATGGGATGAAAGGCTAGATGCAAGAGGAAGCGTGTGTATTCTCCTGGGGAGTCTTTTACCAGAGATTTTAATGATGACCAGGAAATAGACTCCCTATCCTTCAGCAAAACCATCCCAATCAGTGGCGATCCTAAAGCTTGTAAAGGCAAAAGATGTATGTCCTGAAGAAGCTTCTTTATGTTTTGGAGTGCATTCTGTCCTAGACAGACCAGTCCCACAAAGTAGCCTTCTTGGTTGATTTCACAAGCCAATGAGATGGTTTGTCTGGTTTCTGACAACCCATAGAAAACCCCTGACATTGAGCAACTGACCAAAGATAACAGATAAAATCTTCAACCAGCCAAGGATTAGCCTAATCAGAATCCCTTAGTGTAAGCTGCTCTTAACAACCCTCTCCCCATAGACAAGCCATTACTGTGTTCAGGGTATGCCATTGCACATGTCTGTACTTCACATAATTTACTGAGAATGCCAGGGCTGAGTTTGTGAATGCCCCCTTTTGAAGGAACATTGCTGTTTGAGCCAACATTAAAAGTTGAAATGCAGTAATAAGAGTAAAATTAACAGTTTGTAAAGGCAGAATAAAGTTACAGACTCCTCAGTGACATTTTTCTAGGCACCAGCAGAGCCTACATTAGCTCTGGTTTGGATGTGCCTGCTTAGGTATTTTCACAGATTCAGGAAGGACAGCAGGATAAACAGCAGGTTCCTTGAATGACACCCACCCAGATGTGGAAGTTACTGGCAAACTGAGAAGGAGTGGTATGGCTAATCTTCCAAAGGTCAGTATTCTCCTTAAACCTTGCTGGACTACTATCCTGTGGGGCAGTCGGGAGTTTTGTTTTTCGACAAGGAAACATGGCTGGCCATCCCACTTGATCAATGAGTAAGCTAAAGGAAGAAAATTTCAGGGGATGTTTCATTCATTTTCTGATCCAGACTTGTCCACAGATCCATTCTCTCCCAAATATACCACCCTGTCAAATATCTGTGATAAAACTGGTGACCCTCAGCCTGCTATCAAAAGAGCCATACAGTAGGAGCCATCATCAAACCAGAGAGAGAGCTATGATTTTAACTCAAGGTTCTTTTCAGTTCCCAGAAACACATTGGGACATCAACCAATTCTAGATCCAAGTAACATGCAAAGAAAAAGCCTTCTCAGATGAGTTATGGTGCAGTCCATCCTCCTTTGTCTGTCTGAAGGATAATGTGCATTTTGGATCTCCATGATGCAGACTTAACATGTCAAACTGACAAAGGAGTCTAGAAGATTATCCTCCACATGTTCATCGTGTTTCACTGTTGCAGTCATTACAATTGGGTTATCCTGCTGGCAGGCTAGCCACAGTCGGCCTGAGTTCCAAAGTCTAGGTCCGGCGTCGGTTGCTGTCGCCTCCTCCCTGACGTCAGTGCGCCAGGGGTATAAAAGATGCAGCCGACACCATTTTCTTCAGTCTTTCTTGCCGTGTAGTGCCCGAAGCAAAATCAGTTCGCAAGCACCGGTCGGCCGACTCCTGAGATTTTCAGATTCGAATTTCAGATCCGAAGTCTTCATTAAAGCTAAGTACCCCGTTTGGGAAACTTTTTCTTGCTCTTGCTCCTTACCGATGTCAGAAAAAGTTAATAATTGTATTTCTTGTGGGAAGCAAATACCTCATAAGGATTTTCACTCTTACTCTGTTCCTTGCCTAGGCCCTGACCACAACGTTGCTAGTTGTCGGTTTTGTGTTAGATTTAACCAACGCACTATTAAGCGTCGGTACAATTTTGCATTTCATTGTTTTGGCAGAAGATTCAATTATATAATGCCGTCGGAACAACCGACTACCGGAGTTTATAAAAAGCGCAAAGAAAAAGAAAAGGACAGGCATCCGAGGTCCAAAACCAACAACAAGGCTTCCACTAGGCCTGTGGCAGGTTCGCCAGCTCTCAGTGTGGCTCTTTCACAGCCCCTGACGCCTGCTACCTCAGAGCCACAGGCCGCCTCCGACTCCCACGTGGGGCTGACTAGGCTGCTGGAAACTCAAGGTATTGGACACTCGGAAACTATTCCCTCAGATGGGTCCGGAGCCACTGAGCAGGCATCAGCTTCTGAGGGTGTTTTCAGGCCTACACAGTTATATGTAAAACCAACTTCAGCTTCAAAGGCAAAGACTAAAGCAGCTCTAAAGACAAAGAAACAAGTGCAGCATTCTCCTGGACAGGCCTCCATGCCTAAAAACAGATGCTTAAAATGGCCGAAGACCTAATTACTTTGATTAGGGGTTCCCATCCCCCTCCTGATAAGAGGCCTAGGCAAGAGATAGAATATGCATCTTCAGATCAGGTTTCCATTTCTTCTGATTCCTCTTCTGAACAGGAATATTCTATTCCTCCCTATGAGGATTCTGATGCTGAAGAATCTATCTCTTCAGCCTCTCCTCCTGAGGATTATTCTTTTGGGGAAACCCTGCATACTATTAGGGAGCATTTCCACTGGGAGAGCCAAGATTACTCAGAATCCAAGAAAAGGCTCAGAGACTTCCTTTTATTACCTCAGCACAGGCCCCTTGCTATTCCTCCTGTTTTAGACATTGTAGATGATGTATTTTCAGAGTCAGGACTGTCTCCTGACTATTTGCCACCAGCTCCTGTTAAACCAGACAGATACTACAGGGTTCCTGATTCACATAAATTTCTTTATAAAAACCCTGCTGCTGACCCAGAAACTATCTTTCAGGGTCCCAAAGGGGTCAATGCTTCCACTGCAAAAAACCCTATCCCATCTGATAAGGATTCAAGGGCCCTGGACAGATGGGGGAAAAAGATTTATACTTCTGCTACCTTGGCTGTAAGAGCTTTAAATTGTCGGTTTCATATGCTTAAATATCAACAATATCTTATGTCACAGCTTAAACAGAAAATGTTGACAAATTCAGAATGTGCAGAAAACAAAGAAATGCAGGATTTATTGCATGCTGCTGAACAAGTGGGAAAGCATACTTTGCAATGTGGTTTTGATTCTCTAGAGGCCTCCTGCAGGGCCGCTGTTACGGGTTCTGTCATTAGGAGACATGCTTGGTTAAAAGAACAGAATCTGCCCGATCTTGTTAATGCAAAACTATTAGATGCTCCATTACAACATGATACCTTGTTTAGTGTTAAAGCAGAAGAGGTGTTGAAGAAAATGGAGGACAAAGGTAAATCTATGCAAACAGTCAAGGATTTCTTACAGGTAGAGCCTCCCAGATTTAGCAGGAGCTGGCCTACAAAGAATTGGTCATTTCCAGTATCAGACAGGCCACAAAGAGGCAGATACAGATGCCCCAGAGGCAGATCACAGCCCCAAGGCTCATACAGGCCTAAACAATGGGGTGCTTCTACCTCCAAAAGCAGAGAAGAAAAATCACAACCATATAGGAAACGGTCCCAATGACTTTCCCCTGCCAGCACCAAGCACTTATCTTCTGGCAGCTCCTTTGGGGGGAAAACTAGCACTTTTTGCACAAAATTGGCACATGATCACCGAGGACAAATGGGTCTTAAATATCGTATCACGAGGCTACAGGTTCCACTTTCACACCCTGCCAAGGCCAAATGGTATGCCAGACCTGCCACGCAATCAATGGGCAGAGGCAAAAAAACAAGTCTGATCCCTCATGGACATGAGAGCCATTCAGCAAGTACCACAGCAAGAGCAGGGACTAGGATTTTACTCAAGGCTATTCTTGGTGCCCAGAAATGACAAAGCCTGGAGACCAATACTGGACCTGTCTATCCTAAACACATTCCTGGATATTCCAAAATTCAAAATGTTAACTCTGCAGCAGCTTCTGCCCATGCTGGGCAAGAAGGCTTGGCTTGTGACTTTAGACCTAAAAGAGGCATACCTGCATGTCCCAATCAGACAATCATGCAGAAGATACCTCAGATTTATAGCTGGCTCAATGCATTACCAATTCTCTGCACTGCCCTTTGGCTTATCTACTGTGCCCAGGGTCTTCACAAAATGCCTGGCACCAGGGAGGGTGGCCTAATGGTTAAGGTGTTTGCCTTACAAACACTAGGTGCAGGGTTTGAATCTCACAAGGGATAATTGGCTAGGCTTAAAATGGCTCACAAGGGCAGTTAGCTTAGTACTAATCTATGAACCTATGAACCTATGAACCAGTAATTGCTTTTTGCAGACAAAGAGGAATATAAATATATCCTTACTTGGACGACTGCCTTATTCAAGCAGAGAACAAGGACATTCTACTACAGCATCTGGCGTTTGTAAAAAAGATTACTAACAGGCCTAGTGTACACAGTAAACGAAAAGAAATCAAAACTTGTACCCTCCCAAGAGGTAATATTCTTGGGTGCAAGCTTAAATACAACTGCCCAGATGGCTTATCTCACGCCAGACAAACACAGACAACTGACTACTTATTTCAAAATGTTGGCAACAAAGACCCAGTTATCTGCAAGAAAAATTCTGCAGGCTTTGGGCTTCATGGCATCCTGCATTCTGCTAATTCCATATGCAAGACTGCATATGAGGAAACTTCAATGGTATCTAAAAAGTGTTTGGACTCAACATTGCCACAGCCTGGAAACAATAATTACCCTCATTCCCTGCCTGCAACAAGAGTTTTGATGGTGGGAAAAAGCCTGTCACCACAACACAGGACAGCGATTTACCTTACCCACAGCCAGGCAGACATTGACAACAGATGCATCAGATTATGCCTGGGCGGCCCATATGGCAGGAAGATGTATTCAGGGCACATGGTCCGCAAGTCAAATGCATCTACATATCAATCAAAAAGAGATGCTAGCAGTTCAAAATGCCCTGACAGCCTTCAAGGATCTACTTCATCCAGGAGAACTACTGATAAAGATGGACAATACTACAGTCATGTGGTACATAAATAAGCAAGGGGGCACACATTCCTACCCCCTCTGCAGAGTAGCCATGAACTTGTGGGACACAGCATTGACTTACCAAGTACATCTGCAAGCACAATTCCTGCCAGGAAAGATAAATACTCTGGCAGACGATCTAAGCAGAAACCTAATGGATCCCCACGAGTGGAAATTGGATCCACAAGTCTTCAGCATGACAACAAGGAACTGGGGATGCCTGGACATAGACCTATTTGCCTCCCCTCACAATTGCCAACTACAGAGATTCTGCACAAGTACTTATCACAAGCAAGCATGTAAAGTGGATGCTGTATCTTTCAGCTGGAAAAACCTAACAGTATATGCCTTTCTTCCTCTGCCTCTCCTCCCCAAGGTACTCCGATTGCCCCAGACTGGCCCCGCCAGCACTTGTACCCAATCCTAAAGAGCTTGTCTCAATGCCCAGCTTGGACATTACCTCAAATTCCTCACTTATTGACCCAACAAGACAGTCAGATACTGCACAGCCAACTCAGGACCTTAAACCTAGCAGCATGGTGGATAATGTAGCCATTCCAGACACACCTCTCTCTAAAGCAGTGATGGATGTTATTTTGGAGGCCAGGAGGCCTAGCACCAGAAAATCTTATGCAGAAAAATGGAAGAGATTCTGTACTTGGAACCAGGCACAGGGTATTGACACAATTGTTCCAAATATTCCTCAGATTTTGCAATACTTAACTGAGATGTTGGATAAAGGCCTTTCCTTTTCATCAATTAAAATTCATGCCTCTGCCATTTCAGCTCATTACAATACAGAACCACCTATTTTTTCTCATCCATTACTTAGGCAGTACCTCAGAGGGGCCAAAAACATAAGACCCCCAAGGAGAGCACCAATACCTGCATGGGACCTCAACTATGTCTTGGAAAAACTCACACTGCCTCCGTTTGAGCCAGCCTCTGCAGCTGATATTAAATTCTTATCGTGGAAAACAGCTCGGCTCCTAGCAATAACCTCCGCTAGACGAGTCTCAGAGTTACAGGCACTCATGGCTGTGGAACCTTTTTTCATTTTCCATCCTGACAGGGTTTCTCTGAGGGCAAACCCCACATTTATGCGTAAGGTAGTGTCCAGTGTGGCCCTTAACCAAACAATTCACTTGCCTACCTTTTACCCAAACCCACAGAATAAGGGTGAGAGACTTCTGCATTCTTTGGACATTCACAGGCAGCTACGCTTCTACTTGGACAGAACCAAAGCTGTCAGAAAGACTGAACAACTTCTAGTAGCATATGCTGCAGGATCACAAGGAAAGCCTATCTCAAAGCAGACTATTTCAAAGTGGATAGGCCACTGCATTCGTTTCTGCTATTCACAGCATGGCAAATCAGTGCCTAAGGGCATTAGGCCACATTCAACCAGAGCAGCAGCCACTTCAGCAGCCTTCCTCAGAGGAGTATCAACCAAAGACATCGTAGAGGCTGCAACTTGGAGTTCAGTGCATACTTTTACAAAGCACCATCACTTACCTCTCTACTCTAAATCCAGGGCAGGTTTTGCCACTGTAGTTCTGCAGGGCCTGATAGCCTCTCCTAATCCTATTTAGCACCAGTCTCCCAACCGTAGCTTTGGGATTCAACGCAATTGTAATGACTGCAGCAGTGAAACACGATGAACATAGTACAGTTGTGTATCTACCATAAATGTAGATGTTCGAGTGTATTCACTGTTGCAGTCCAGGTTACCCTCCCACCATCCCCCTTTTTCTTGCTGGGACTTATCTGTACTTCTCTATTATATACTACCTATGCAGTGTATTTGCTTGTAGATGAAGGAAAAGTTGTTTTTTGGTTATGCATGCTTATTGGCATTATTTAGCCTACCATTTTAGGGGACCTGACATCTGGGGCAAGAAAAACTGAAGAAAATGGCGTCGGTTGCATCTTTTATACCCCTAGCGCACTGAAGTCAGGGAGGAGGCGACAGCAACTGACGCCGGACCTAGACTTTGGAACTCAGGCCGACTAAGGGTAACCTGCCAGCAGGATAACCCAATTATAATGACTGCAACAGTGAATACACTCGAACATCTACATTTATGGTAGGTACACAACTGTACTTTCTGCATCAGCAATAGTCAGTATCAGTTCCGAACACTGCCATTCATTCTTGCTGGACCCCATAGATGTTCATGAAAAGCATGTTGGTTGTAGTGGCAGCTGTAGGGCCCGGGGTTCCTGGGTGCCTCCTTATGTGTATGGCCATTTCCTGGCAGCCCTAATAAGGGGCATCCTCATTGCTTCAAGGGATTTAGTGTTGCATTTATTTTCCATCCTTGGGCATCACAGTAAACATAGCGAACTCTCATTTGAAGCCCACACATACAATTATTTTTATAGTTTAGACAGTCTGGCTTACAGAATCCTTCCACCAGGTAACACAGCTCATAATAACTTTGTTCCTTTAGCTGTCTGCCTCTGAACTGTGGGGCTAAAGATATCTATTGCCATCATGGTTTCATGGTAACTCATACAAGATACCACACGAGAGTCCTTTAGTGGACCGTTGGAGTTCTGTGGAATTAGTTAATGGACCCACTGGAGGCTCCAATGAAAATAGTCCAGGAAGACTAAGGAGGATCTCGTGTACTGGAATCGGGAGACCAGCTTTTCCCTGGGCTGACTCTTCCAAGCCCTCCTGCCTATGGCAACTGTGAGAATATGTGCTTCTATTCTGGAGTGAGAGGGTGCTTTATTTGGGACAAATAGTGCAATTCTATTCTGGAGTGAGAGGGTGCTTCATTTGGGACGAATAGTGCAATTCACATGGTTGAGGGCGGCCACGGTGGTGCAGTGGTTAGCATTGCCACCTCACAGCAAGAGGTTCTTCGGTTCGATTCTCGGCTAGGGTGCCTTCTGTGTGGAGTCTGCATGTCCTCCCTGTGGTCACATGGGTTTCCTCCGGGTGCTCGGTTTTCTCCCACATCCCAAAGACAAGCTGTACGTGGATTGGACACTCTAAATTGGTCCTAGTTGTGAGTGTGTGCATGTGTGTGCCTTCTGTGTAAGGTTGGGTGCCGGGCTGGTAACTCGACACTGTAAAACTCCACTGCCAATCATGAGCGGACAGGTGATCCGTTGTGGCGACCCCTAACCAGGAAAAAGCTGAAAGAAGAAGAAGAAGTGCAATTCACTTGGTTATCTCAGGAGGAAAGGTAGCACCTCAGCATTTTGGAAATGAGGACCACTCTTCTAACCATACATGTGTTCAAGATTCCATTCCTTTCGACATTATTGCTATATACTCCGGCAACATGGCTGTGGTATGACAGATCAGCATGGAGGGAACTCGCTGTTATCCAGAGAGGTCATGAAAATAGGGAACTGGGATTTGCTTCCAGTCAATGCCTAGTAGAATCCCACATCCTAGGTCAAGCCTCTCCTGTTGCTGAAGGTTCAGCTATTGCCTTCTGATGCCTCAGAAGTAGTCAGTCAGTAGCGTAAGCAGTTTTCCATCAGTGGGGATGCTTTCCTAAGACATGTTTGCATCCTTAACGATTCTCAAATAGAGCACCTTCTTTTTCTCTTTGTTCTCCTTTGTGAAGACACACTATGGGTAAAGTCTTCAAGAAATGACCCCTGTGAATCCTTCACGCTTTCCCTCATTTCACCCTATTCCCAAGTTTATGGAAAATGAAAGGTTTGTAAAGTCAAAGTAATCATAATAGTCACAATTTGACCCCAGCAAGCATGTTTCCTCCTTCTTTGGCTTCATATCGTGGACGGACCATTCTTCCAGAAGCCATAAAAGAATGTGCTGTCTCAGCCTTCCAGCAAACCATAGCCAGGCCTTCCTTCCCTCTGGCTAACTACATGGTTATCCAGTTTTATTGATGACCAGGGACCCATCAGACATCAAAAGGGCGGTAAAGAGGCCAGGTGCCAGTAAGGTTTATCAAAATGAATGGAGTAGATGTTCTTTGTGTTTCACTGTTGCAGTCATTACATTTGGGTTGTCTGCCTGCAGGTAGCCCTCAGCCAGCCTGAATATCAAAGTCTTGGATTCCTGCATCGGCTGCTGTCTCTTCTTCCATGACGTCAGGTCGTCAGGGGTATAAAACATGCAGCCGATGCCATTACATCAGTCTTTCTTGCCACGCAGTGCCCGAAGCAGAAGCAATTGCAAGTGCCGGTCGGCTGACTCCTGAAATTTTCATTTTTCGAGTTTCCGAACCGAAGTCTTCAAAAAAGCTAAGTACCCCATTGGGGATCCTTTTTCTTGCTCTTGACCGATGTCAGTAAAAGTTAACAATTGTCTTACATGTGGAAAGCAAATACCTCATAAAGATTTTCATTCGTACTGCATTCCTTGCTTAGGCCCAGACCACAACGTCCCTTGCTGTCATTTTTTTTGCCTTGTTCAATCCTCGAACTATTCGTCATCGGTCTATTTTTGCAGCAAATTATTTTGCTACTCAGTATAACTATCCAGAAATGGCTTTGGTAAGCCATCCGACTACCGATATTCTGAAAAAACAGACAGAGACAGACTGCATGGGTCCAAAACTGCCAACGACGCTTCCGTTAAGCTAGTCGCTAGTTCGCTGGTACTCAGTGAGGCGCTTTCGCATCCCTGGATACCCACTACTTCAGATTCGCAGGCCTCTGAGACCCATTCGGAGTCTGGTATGCCGCGAGATGCTTCTTCGACTTGCATTTTAAACCAACGCCATCTTCTTCAACCAAAACTCGACCCACGCTTAGAAAACCCACGTCCAAACTGCATGGTCAGGCCCATATGCCTAAAAAACAAATGCTAAGAATGGCTGAAGACCTTATTGATTTAATTAGGGGAAGCCAGCCTTCCCTCTCTAAGAGACCTAGAACTGATTTTTTCCTTCTTTTTCTTCTGATTACCAGGATTTGCCCTTATCTACCTGTGAGGATTCTGACGCAAAGGATTATATTCCCTCTGCTTCCCCTACAGAAGATTTTTCTTTTGGTGAAACCTTGTACACTCTTAGGGAGCATTTCCACTGGGAAAGCCAGGATTACTCTGCCTCCAAAAAGAGGGTCAGGGAATTCTTACTCCTTCCTCAACACAGGCCTTTAGCTATCCCTCCTGTTCTGGACATTGTAGATGATGCTTTCTTGGAATCTAGCCTGTCCCCAGACACTTTACCTCCAGCGCCCAGAAAACCTGACAGGTATTACAGAGTACCTGACTCTCACAAGTTCCTCTTCAAGAAGCCTACTGCGGATCCAGAGACCATTTCCCAAGGTCCAAAGGGCATTAAAGCTACGGCTGCCAAAAATCCTACCCCTTCTGATAGAGATTCTAGAGCCTTGGACAGATGGGGTAAGAAGGTATACACTTCTGCTACTTTGGCCATTATGGCTTTAAATTGCCAGTTTCATATGTTCAAAGTACCAGCAGCATATTATGGAACTACTTAAACAGAAAATGATATTGATTCCTGACTATGCTGAACACAAAGAATTACAGGATTAATGCATTATGCTGAACAAGTTGGTAAACTTACTTTGCAATGTGGTTTTGATTCTTTAGAAGCATCTTGCAGGGCTGCTGTCACTGGGTCTGTACTTAGAAGGCATGCTTGGCTCGCCAGATTATGTTAAAGTTAAATTACTGGATGCTCCCTTAAACCAAGACCGCCTGTTTGGCAAAAAAGCAGAAGTCCCCAAAAAGATGGAGGAAAAAGCTAAATCTATGAAAACTGTTAAAGATTTCCTGCAAGTACAGCCTCCCAGATTTAGTAGACATTGGCCTTCAAAGAACTGGTCCTTTCCATTCTCTTCCAGGCCTTCTCAGTCCAAACCCAGGAACAGCAGACCACCTAGGTTACAGTCTCAGGCTACGTACAGCCTAAGCAGTGGGGTGTTCTCACTTCCAAAGCAGGAAGTAGTAAGACACCCCCTATGGAAAAATGTCACAATGACTTAACCTTAACCCTCCCAAGCCCTGCTCAACTGCCTGCTCCCTTAGGACGGAAGCTTGCTCTGCATGCAAAAAACTGGGAACTCATTACCCAGGACAAATGGGGTTTAAATATAGTTTTCCAAGGATATAGATTCCACTTCCACACCCTACCAACTCCAAACGGCTGGCCTACCCCCAAATCAGTGGGCAGAGGCTCAACAGCAGGTTCTCTCTCTTCTACGTATCAGGGTTATTCAACCTGTCCCAGCAGAAGAATGGGGACAATGTTTTTATTCAAGTCTTTTCCTGGTACCCAGAAAAACAGCTCCTGGCATCCTATCCTGGACCTCTCTATTCTAAACACCTTTTTGGTCATCCCAAAATTCAAAATGCTAACACTTCAACAGCTGCTTCCTATGCTAGGCAAAGATGCCTGTTTGGCAACCTTAGACTTAAAGGAAGCTTACCTGCACATTTCAGTAAGGGAATCTTGCAGGAAATTCCTACGCTTCAGGGCAGGCTCCATGCACTATCAGTTCTCTGCACTTCCCTTTGGCTTATCTACTGCGACCAGGGTATTTGCAAAGTGTCTATCTCCAGCCATTGCATTTTGTAAGCAGAGAAATATTCAAATATACTCATACCTGGATGATTGTCTGATTCAGGCAGAAAGCCAGGACTTGCTATTAAAACATCTGGCATTCATACAGACGCTTCTATCCTCACTGGGGTATACCATAAATGAAAAGAAATCTCACCTAGTACCCTGCCAACAGATTGTATTCCTGGGAGCAAGCTTGCACACAACTTCCCAGATGGCTTTCCTCACTCCAGAGAAACAAGTTTATTTGACAACCTACTTCAAACTACAGGCCACAAAGACCCAGCTATCTGCAAGCCCTGGGTTTCATGGCCTCTTGCATTCTACTAATTCCATATGCAAGACTGCATATGAGGAAACTACAATGGTATCTAAAAAGCCTATGGTGTCAACATTCTCAGGACCTTGAATCAATGTCTCCTATCATTCCTTGTATAAAGACAGAGTTCCTTTGGTGGGCAGAGGCCTGCTACCACAACAAGGGGCTCCCTTTCACTCTACCCCCTGCCACCCAAACCCTAACAACAGATGCATCAGACTATGCATGGGGGGGCTCACTTGGCAGGGCAGTGCATTCAGGGCAAATGGAACCTGAGTCAGAACACCTGCATATCAACCAAAAAGAAATGTTAGCTGTACAGAATTCCCTGATAGCCTTCAAAGACCGCATCCTTCCAGGACAGTTATTGGTAAAGACAGACAACACCACAGTTATGTGGTACATAAACAAGCAGGGGGGAACCCCCTCTTACCCTCTCTGCAGATTAGCCATGGCTGTGTGGAACACAGTCTTGAGCTACCAAGTGCACCTACATGCTCAATTCCTGCCAGGCAAGCTAAATTCACTAGCAGATGACCTAAGCAGAAATCTCATGGACCCCATATTCAACCTCTTGAGGAACAAATGGGGAACTCCAGAGACAGACCTGCTTGCCTCCCCTCAGAACTACCAATTGGACAAATTCTGCACAAGGACTCCCCACAGTCAAGCTTGGAAAGTGGATGCCCTGTCCTTTACCTGGGAAAGCCTCTCAGTTTACGCCTTTCCCTGTCTGCCTCTCCTCTCGAATTTATTTTATTTATTTATTTATTTTATTTATTTATTTTATTTTACATTTGTTGACCGGGCTAGTCTGGCTGGATACATGTCCATTTTCAGCAGAGGCCCGAGGAGAAAAGCTCCACTAAATACTAAGTACATTACATAGAAGAATCATTACTCTTAAGAAATAGCAAAAATTGGAAGTCAAAAAACCATACAGAGGGAAAGAAAATTTTAAAGAGAAACAAGTTTACCATATGCAGTTCATTTACTGTATGCAGTTCATTACATATTAGCATTACATATTAGTAATTACTTATTAGTAATTATACATAAATTATGCATAGTTAGATTAGAACAGTTAAAAGAGGGGAAAAAGAGACAGGTAGAGATAAGAAGTGTGTAAGAGAAAAGGTTAGTCAGGTGTACTGCAGGAACAAAGCCAATGGTTTAGGTAGTAAAGTTTGATTTTCTGTTTGAATTGAGGCAGGGATGTAGTCAAGGTTATGTCACTAGGTAAGAGATTCCAACTTCTTCCTATAGTGTTAGTGAATAGAGAACCACCTGCTGTATTGTTTACCTTTATAGATTTTGTCATGAGTTTACTAGAGGAGCGAAGTGAGTTGAGATTGTTGTAAGGGATTAGAAGTTGAGAGAGTATAGGGGTGTTGTCAGGAAGGTGTAATATGTTGTGGGCTATAGTGAGTTGAGGGATTATTAGGAAGTTTTGAAATTCGAGCCAGCCAAGTTGTTTTAGGTTTGTACAATGGTGGGTCCTAAAGGGGTTACCAGTGGCGAAACGAGCTATGTTGTTATAGCAAGTTGCAAGTTTATTGAGATTGTTTTTCTTAAGGTTTGTATAAATGGGGGAAGCATATAGGAGAGTAGATAGGAGATGAGATTGTGCAATTTTGGTTCTAGTTGCTGGGGTTAGAAAAGGTTTGATGCGATATAGGGATCCAATTTTCCTGTTAACAATCTTTATGGTGTTGTTAATGTGCTGATCGAAGGAAAGATTATTGTCAATGGTTATCCCTAAGAGTTTAGTGGTTGGTTCAGGTGAGATGATAGTGCCATTATTTGAAGAAATGGTAAAGTTTAAAGGAGGGGACCGAGTGGTGGGGGAGAAGAGGAGGAGTTTAGTTTTTTTGGCATTTAGTAGGAGAAACCGTTTAGAAAACCAATTTTCTACTGTGTTAAAGGTCTTTTGGGTCAATGAGGTCAGTTCAGTAGAGGAAGGGGCTGTGCAGATAAGGGTAGAATCATCAGCATATTGTATGCAGGTAGCTTGTGGGATAGCAGTCTGAAGGTCGTTAATAAAGAGGGAGAACAGGAGTGGACCCAGAATGGAGCCCTGGGGAACTCCGATGGAAATAGGCAAGAGTGAGGAGATATGGTTTTCCCATATTACTGCTTGTTGTCTGTTGCTAAGATAGGATTTAAACCAATTAGTTGCTAGTTTATCACAAGGGAGAGATTCAAGAATGTGAATTAAGAGTGAGTGGTTGACCATGTCGAAAGCTTTAGAGAGATCAATGAAAAGAGCGGAAGAGAGAGTGTTGTTGTTTCGATTTTTGTTGATAGTATCTACAAAGGATAGAAGGGCAGAGGTGGTACTATGGTGGGGTCTGAAACCATGCTGGCAGTTTGCTATTATGCTGTGAAGAGAGAGATAGTGTACAAGTTGTTGATGAATACATTTTTCCATGATCTTTGCTAGGGGTGAGAGAAGGACAATTGGTCTAAAGTTGGAAAGGTCAAGGGAGTTACCTCCTTTATGCAGTGGGATAATATAGGATACTTTCCAGATATCAGGGATGATTCCTTCTTGGATAGTTCTGTTGATAAGTAAGGATATAGGATATGCAATTTCTTTGGCAGCTTTCTGAAGGAACAGAGAAGGGAGCTTGTCAGCAGAAGGGGTACAGGGTTTCAGTTTTTGAATGAGTTTATAGATGAAAGAGGTAGATATAGGTTTTAGAGAGAAGTTAAAAGAGGAGGTAGTTATGGTAGTTGGTATATGAGAGTTGTTAGGGTTCATTTGTTTGGCTAAGGATTGAATAGTTTCAGAGAAAAAAGAGTTGAAGACATTAGCAGTCTGGAGAGGGGTTTCTGGGTCAGCATTTAGAGGGGAAGGAGTTTTAGCAGTCCCTGGGGAGAGAAGTCTATTTACTGAGGACCAGAACTGTTTGGAGTTGTTAATATGAGTTTCCTGAAGTTTACAGTAGAAGTTTTTCTTGTCAGAGATTATTGATTTTTTTGCAAGGTTTCTAAGCTGGCGGAAATTAACTAAATCAGGGTTTTGTCTATCACATCTCCATTTTGTCCACGCTTTGTTTCTAGCATGCATAAGTTTTTTAGTATTGGAGGTCAGCCATGGGGCAGGTTTGGTCTTAATTCTAATAGAGCGCTCAGGAGCATGTGTATCAAGTATGGATAAGAATGTAGTATTAAAAAATAATACTGCTTCCTCCAGGGGAAGTGATTTTAAACAATTCCATTTACATGCTCTCAGATCAGCTTTAAAGAGGTCTATGTTAAAATGCTTTTGAGATCGAATTAGTCTTGTATTTGGGAGGTTAACATATCCTGATTTTAGTCTAGTAATGTAGGTTAGGAGTGGTCGCTGATGTCATCTGGCAAAGTACCTACTTTATATTGTTTGTTAACTTTATTTGTGAGTATCCAGTCTAGTATACTCTCTTTCTTACTGGGCTTATTGACTCTTGTAGTTGAGGTAATAGTTTGTGAGAAACCATGTAGGTTAATATGAGAGGAGGGATTGTCATTATTAATAGAGTTCCAGTCTATGTTAACGCCGCCAAGAATTATGGTTTCTTGGGGTAGGTGGTAGAAACCCAACTTAGAAAGTCTTCTAATATTGGGATGTTATTACCTGGGGGAAGATACAAACAAATAATGTAAATAGATTTTTTGGTATTAAGTTGGAGTTTAATAATGATAGCTTCTGTTTTGCTATTTTGGTTTGGGCATGCTGGTTGAGTAGTGATGTTAAGTTGATTTTTGAAAAGTATTGCTACTCCACCACCCTTGCGTTTTAAGCGGTCGTGTCTTACTATGTTATAACCTTGAGGAATAATCTCTGAGTCTTTAGTGCCTGTGTTTAGCCAGGTTTCAGAGAGGCAGAGAATGTCAAATGAGTGGGTATCTAAGAGGGCATGGATGAAGGGTATTTTCTTATTTATGCTTTGGATGTTAAGGTGCCCTATAAGGAAGTTATTATTGAGGTTAGGTGAGTGGTTATGGGGAGGTGGTGAGTTAGGGCCAGGGTTTGGGTGGATGTCTCCATCTTGTAGGGTAGGATTAACTAGTTTGGTTAAGTAGTTCCTCTTTTGACTTGCTAGGGTTTTGGTTATTGTGTTAGATAGTATGGGGTAGGTAAGGTGATGTTGCCTGTGGTATTTAGGTAGATGATAGCTAGGGGTGGAATTAACATTAGGGTATGGCGTGAAAGTGAGTATAGTAGAAGTGTGTGTTTGTGAGGAGATAAGATAGTTGTTAAGTGAAATTTCAAAAAAGGTGAGATGGTACGTTGAGATAAGGGTAGTTATGATTAAGACTGATAGTAAAGGCATAGTTTGTGTGTAGGGAGTCATGATTTAGAATTTGAGAAGTGAGGAAGCAGAGAGGAAAGTATAAGGGGAGAGATATGAGGGTAGACAGAAATAGGGGGGGTAGTAACTTAATTTAAAGCAGATGGTAAGTAGGAATAGGTTCTATAGGGAATAGAGAAAGGAGGCTAGAGAGGAAAGAGGATGTATAAGGAGAAGTGTAGGTAATGGAGAGAGGTAATAGTACTAGTAAGGTCTTGGGGCTAAGAAAGAGAAGGGCGGAGTGTATGGGGTGTGTAGAGGCTAGACAACAATTTGGCGGGAAGGAGAGGAATAGGCCAGGAGGGATAGGGGTGTGGCTAAGGAGCTAGCATGTCGGGGAATAGTAAAAGAACATGCAGCTATCCTAATAAGAATCAGTCACACTCATGCTAGCGTGTCAGGCAGTTTAAAATGAACACGCAACTTTCTCAGAGTGAGTCGGGGAGAGTTTGCTAGGGATCGCTAGGTACCCCATATAACAAGCCAGTGCAACTGCTTTATTTACATAAACAAGGAGAGCATTCAGGCTTAAAATTTGTTTTAAACAGCTAATATTATAAATCACTATACCAGGTGCAAGCAGTAAAATGCTACCATCATTTCAAAGGCGTACTCGCATACCTGCCGTACAATACAAAGACAATGAGAGCGTACAAGCTTAGACTATTTATATCCAGCTAAGCATTAAACGCTAGACTAGGTGCGAGCGGAATAATGCAAAAATCAATTCAAACAAACTCGCAAAATGCAAAAATCAGTTTAAAACATATACCTTATGGTTAGGATAGGTCATTTAGAGAAACATACGGGCAAGGACCATCAGCAGAGTAAATAACACTGTCATTTAGTAATAGAAACTGGCGAATAAATGAAAATCGTTCAGGTCTTACATTAAGTACGCAAACACACAATGCAATACCAGGAGTTGTTGACAGTAACACAAAAAAATAACTGGCGATATGTGAGAAGCGTTTAAATCTAGCAAGATGTACACTGAGCACAGTTCAATATCAAAAGTTGTTTGCAGCAATAAACTTACACGTTTTCAGTCTCCAGAGGCAGGAACGCACAGCAGCCAGGGTGAACTAAGGGAAAAAGAGTTGGCGCGGCCGCAGGTGTATTTATAGCTTTTGAGAGGAAGTGGGATAGGAGAGTAGTAAGGGGAGGGGGAGGGGCAGGGGGCAGGCAGCGAGAGGAAAAGAAATAAACGGAGACAAGGTGGCAGTTTGAGGAAGTGGGATAGGAGAGTAGTAAGGGGAGGGGGAGGGGGAGGGGCAGGGGGCAGGCAGCGAGAGGAAAAGAAATAAACGGAGACAAGGTGGGAGTTTTAAAGTAAAGGGAGGCAATTAGACATAAGCCAAGCGGAGTAGTATGCCAGATAGTGAGAGGGCAATTAAGAGTAGTGTAGAGTAAGGGTAGGGATAAAGGGAGAGGTGAAATAGGGAGAAGGTGAATAAAAATGGAGGGAGAGTGGGCTATAGTTGGTAGGTTAGTTAAGGACAAGAGTTTAGAGCCAAAGAAGAGAGGTAGAGTGGAAAACAATCAGTAAGATGCTGATAGGACAGGTAAGTAATCCGAGGACATAGAGGATTGCTAGGAGAGTGAGGACTAAGTTGGGCAAGGCTGAGACAGGCAGCGAAAGGAAAAGGGTGGAACACACAAAAAGGGTAGCAGAATAGAGGGAAATATAGGACTTAGTATGTGGAAAGAAAAGTCTGCAAGGAAAAGCAATTGAGGTAGTAGGGAGCCACCTAGTGGACTCAGCAGGTAATTGCTACCAGGGCTATTGACTGGGCTAGTGGACGTGGAGAGAGTCAGAGAACTGTAGTTACTAATGGTTGCTGGTGCTCAGGGGAAGGGAGAAGCTAAGGTTGGCTGCTGGCAGAACTTGCTTAGAGATTAACAATAGCTGAGGGTTAGAAAAGCTTACACAATGTTGAGAAACCTTGAAGAGCTGAAGGACATACTTTCTTGCGTCTTTATGGGAAGAGGCGTTTTCCAAAAATGTTAAGATTTGGTCCCTAGGTAGGGTATGTGGCGGGAGACTTAGGTAGGGTACTCAATCCCAGACCTACAGGTGGTCACTAGGCAGAAGAGACAATGTTGAGAAACCTTGAAGAGCTGAAGGACATACTTTCTTGCGTCTTTATGGGAAGAGGCGTTTTCCAAAAATGTTAAGATTTGGTCCCTAGGTAGGGTATGTGGCGGGAGACTTAGGTAGGGTACTCAATCCCAGACCTACAGGTGGTCACTAGGCAGAAGAGTTTCTTGCGTCTTTATGGGAAGAGGCGTTTTCCAAAAATGTTAAGATTTGGTCCCTAGGTAGGGTACTCAATCCCAGACCTACAGGTGGTCACTAGGCAGAAGAGTTTCTTGCGTCTTTATGGGAAGAGGTGTTTTCCAAAAATGTTAAGATTTGGTCCCTAGGTAGGGTATGTGGCGGGAGACTTAGGTAGGGTACTCAATCCCAGACCTACAGGTGGTCACTAGGCAGAAGAGTTTCTTGCGTCTTTATGGGAAGAGGCGTTTTCCAAAAATGTTAAGATTTGGTCCCTAGGTAGGGTATGTGGCGGGAGACTTAGGTAGGGTACTCAATCCCAGACCTACAGGTGGTCACTAGGCAGAAGAGTTTCTTGCGTCTTTATGGGAAGAGGCGTTTTCCAAAAATGTTAAGATTTGGTCCCTAGGTAGGGTATGTGGCGGGAGACTTAGGGTATGTGGCGGGAGAATGTTCTGGTAAAGATCAAACAGGACACGTCAAGGACAATACTGATTGCACCAGACTAGCTACGCCAGCATTGGTACCCCCTCTTGTGCAGTATGATACTGCTGGAGCCATGACACCTACCTCAGACACTTTCCTTGCTGTCCCAGCAGGCGGGCCAGATTCTGCACCCTCAGCTTCAAACCCTGAACCTTGCAGCCTGGCTAATTCCTTGAGCTCTCCAATAGCATCCCTCAGTAAGGTGCTAGATGTCATTCTGGAAGCAAGGAGGCCTAGTGCTAGAAAATCATATGCTGAAAAGTGGAAAAAATACTGTTCCTGGAGCCAGACTCAGGGGATGGGCACAACGGTGCCCAGTTTGTCTCATATTCTTCAGTACTTAACAGAAATGCTCTACAAGGGCCTATCCTTCTCGTCAATTAAAATTCATGCCTCTGCCATTTCAGCACATTATAATACTGAACCACCCATGCTCTTCTCTCACCCCTGCTAAAGCAATTCCGCAGAGGGACCAAAAATTTAAGACCCCCCCCCCCCCCACCGGCGAGCCCCTACTTCAACCTGGGACCTTAATTTTGTATTGGAAAAGCTCACTCTCCCTCCATTTGAACCAGCTGCAACTGCAGAGTTGAAATTCCTTTTTTGGAAAACAGTCTTCCTTCTAGCCATCACTTCAGCAAGACGAGTGTCTGAATTACAGGCCCTCATGGCAGTGGAGCCCTTCATTATCTTCCATGCAGACAGTTTCCCTCAGGACCAACCCTTCATTTATGCCCAAGGTGATGTCTAGTGTGGCCCTAAATCAGTCCATTCATTTGCCTACTTTTTTCCCAAATCCACAAAACAAAGGAGAACAAATACTACACTCTTTGGACGTGCACAGACAACTTAGATTTTATTTGGACAGGACTAAGCCTCTCAGAAAATCTGAACAGCTGCTAGTTGGCTTTGCTGCAGGGGCAGAGGGGAAGGTCATTTCAAAGCAAACCATTTCTAAATGGATAGCCCATTGCATTCATTTCTGCTATAAGCACCATGGAAAACCTACCCCACAGGAGATTAGATCACATTCCACCAGGGCTGCATCTACCTCTACAGCCTTCCTCAGAGGAGTCCCTACCAGGGACATCCTAGAAGCTGCTACCTGGAACTCTGTACATACCTTCACCAAGCATTACCACATGCCTATTTTTTCTAAATCCAGAGCTGGTTTTGCCACTGCAGTCTTGCAGGGCTTAATAGCTGGCTCTAATGTTCTCTAACTTCCTCCTCCTTTCCTTAGCTTTGGGAATCAACCCAAATGTGATGACTGCAACAGTGAAACATGAAGGACATAGTACAGCTGTGTACACTTACCATAAATGTAGATGTTCGACTGTGTTCACTGTTGCAGTCCTGGTTACCCTCCCTCCAGCCCCCTGACTTCTCTTGGCTCTACCTTTCCTTCTTGTTTGGTATATTTAAGCTTTCTGGTGTATTTGTTTTTTGATGGAGGTGTAACATAACATATAATTGCTTCCCATTGCAGGGGTACTTGACATCTGGGGCAGAAAATGATGTAATGGCGTCAGCTGCATGTTGTATACACCTGACGTCATGGAAGAAGAGACAGCATCTGATGCAGGAATCCAAGACTCTGGTATTCAGGCCGGCTGAGGGTTACCTACAGGCAGATAACCCAAATGTAATGACTGCAACAGTGAATACACTCGAACAACTACATTTATAGTAAGTGTACACAACTGTACTTTTGGTATGTGAGCCACTACCTAAGGCATGAACCTGTATGTTACACCTATGTCTAACATTTTGGAGTAGCTTTCTTGTATCTTTTATGCAGGGTCTGGCTCTTCCATTAAAGTTCACTTAGCAGCTATTTGTAACTTTTATCAAGGCCAGCATTCCACTTCATAAGCCTCCCTTAAAGTTTGCAGAATCTTCCATAGGACAGTTTTCTTATGTCCATTGTGTTAAATCTCCAGATGCTTCCTGCAATCTGTATTTTGTTTTGAAAAATCTTATATTTACGCCATTTGAACCTGCTGTTACAGCAGACCTGAAGTTCATTTCTTAGAAAACCTTATTCCTAACTTGTATTGCTTCAACAAGAAGGATTTCTGAACTCTGTACATTATGTTCTGAGCTTCTGTATCTTTTGTTTTTCACAGACAGTGTCCATGAGAAGCAGCCTATCATTTATACCAAAGCTGGCCATAACTTTCAGCATGTATCAATCCATAGAACTGAGAGTGGTCTTTTCTTAACTAACAAAATGAGGAATATTTCCGTCATTGCTTGAATGTGTAGATTCAGTAAGAATTTTACCTGGACTGAATGAAGCTCTTTAGAAAGGACCAACAACCCATTGCTTCTAAATCTGTTTAGCTGTCCGGATTATTCATATCCCAGTGCTGCAAGAGCAGTAGCCATTTCCCAAGCTTTTTTTGAGAGAGCATCAGTGGATGACGTACATGCTGCTACAGCATGGTCATCATTAAGCATTTTCATGAAACATTACAAGCCGGACTATGAAGGACATACCCCAATTAAGGACACTTTACCTTATGGTAAAGACAAAGGTTGTGGGTTGTTCTTTAAACCAGTGGTTGTAGAGAATGACAAAGGTGATTTTAAGTTATACAATTACACTAACCATGTATTGGACAGAGACTGTGTAGAATTATTCTCCAAGGGGTTTAGTTTCGTACCCAAAAGGAGGGGTAATTTAGTCAATAGTATAATAGACTTGAAGTTATTTACCCGAAAATTAAATTTGAAAATATTATATCAGAGTAACACTTGGGGTAATTTAGGGTTTGAAAACAATGGGTTGTCCAAACCAAGTACCTATAATCCTCCTATGAATGAAAAAATAGCAATGTTTGAAAAGGTCACTGAAAATGATTTTAGGGATGCCTATTATAAATATGATCGGAAAACTAGTACAAAGAATAATTTATCCAAACAGGAGGAACTTACTTTAGGTAGGATTTTGGCTATGAGGAATATTAGAGTCATGAAGCCCGATAAGGGCAATGGCATTGTGATTGTGGATAACAACGACTATGTAACTTACATGAATACTATGTTGATGGACGATACTTACATAGAGGTTAGTTGAAACGAGATTAATATAGCCAATGGGAGGATAGATACCACACTGTTTGATATGCTTTATCAAGGTGAATTGGATGAAAAAGAATGGCAATTTCTACAGAATGAATTTCCTGTTATCAGTGGTATTTTTGGCATCCCTAAAATCCATAAAGGGTTGGACAACCTAATGTTTAGACCAATAGTAGATGGCAAGCGGAGTAAGACGCATTTTATTAGTAAATATTTGGACCATCATTTAAAGCCAGGAATTGCATTTTTTTCTTATATTCTCAAGGATTCTTGGGACTTTTTGGGTAAAATAAAGAATGTGGAGTTGAATAAGGATGATATTTTCATCACCTTGGACGTATGTAATTTATACACAGTCATACCTCAGGACACAGGATTGGAGTGGTTGGAGGAACAATTATATTATACCAACCTATATGAACAGAACAGTATTAATGTCATAGTGAAACTTATGGGGATTGTATTAAGAAACAATTTTATATTTTTTGACGGGGCTTATTTTAAACAGGTTAGTGGTGTAGCTATGGGGGCAGCCTGTGCCCCGGGGTTCGCCAATTTTGTGTTAACCTTTTGGGAGATTAATTACGTGTTTAATTCAGAATTTAACCAATATATTAAATTTTACGGCCGGTTCTTAGACGATTTATTTATTATATGGAAAGGGGATAAAAGTATTTTGGATAGGTTTATAGAATATATTAACAACAATGTATCATTTTTAAGATTTACACATTCTATTAATGAAGAAAGTATTAATTATTTAGATATTAAGTTAACTTATGATAGGGTTAATAAAAAGCTGATGTCCAATATATACAGAAAGTCCACTTTCTCAAATTCATATTTACACTTCGACAGCTGGCACCCTCACCATCAGAAAAAAGCAGTCGTAAAAGGACAGATGGTGAGGGCAGCAAGAATGGTCAGCGAGGAAGTGGACTTCAACAAGGAAATTGAATTTATTAGTCTCTTATTTGTCAACAGGGGTTATCCACCTGAATTGTGTGGAAATATAGCCAAGGAAGTGGTATATAAAAGGAAAAAAGGTATATACAAATCTATTTTACTTAGTAATGACCTTAACCCCAAGGAAAATGATTTAAATAGAGCTGTAGAAGTGAGTAAGTTTATTCGTAACAACATTCCCCTATATATTACCACTTTTAATGGTATTTCTTCAGATATAAAGGACATAATTAATAAGAACTGGAAATTGATTAGTTCAGATAAAACTTTGGGGGACATGTGTACAGGAAATATACAATATGTATTTAGGAAGGACTTGTCCTTCAAGGACATGTTTGAAGGCATGAACAACAACACAGGTAGTGAGTCCTTTAAACCGGTGGGTAACCACAAGTGTGGTAGATGTTCAACTTGTAAATATATGATTAATACAGATAGCAATATAACTATTAATGGATATAATATGAGGATTAAACAGTACATCAATTGCTACACAAAAAATGTTGTTTACATAGCTAAGTGTCAACAGTGTGAGGGATTTTATGTTGGCAAAACTAGTAGACAACTCAGGGCAAGGGTTAAAGAACACTTAATGAACATTAAGAATAATAAATTAACAAATGCCCTGGCTAGACACATCGATCAATTTCCAAATCATTCCTTTATGTTTTTTGGAATTATTCATCAACAGTTCGATTCACAAGGGAAGGTTACTAAGTATAATTTAGATGTGTTAGAATTAAAGTTACAGATTTTACTTAATGCCAACCACAACCCCGGTTTAAATGAATTTATTAGTATTAAACCTATTTTATGGATGAAAAGTATTAAGGGGTGTTAGTGGTTGGGCATTTATGGATCATCACATGTTTAATATATACATAAGTTAAAGAATACAACATTGTATACTACACAGAATATATAACCTTTGTTTACACTGTAATTGCATATATTTTTAAGAATTTTGGAATTTTAAAATGTCGAACAGAGACTAATAATATCAATGAGTTTTTACATTACATAAGGGACAACAACGGAGCTTATAATTAATCGAATTGGTTACTCTTAACAATTCATCTACCACATTGGTATAGTTTTGAACATCATATTATACATTATGTGTTGATATTATCTATTTTGTATCTATTATTTATTATATATTTTATATTTATCCCCTCCATTATTATTGTAAATATAGTCATTTTATATATATTTTAATTATTTTATATTATACATTATTGATATTTATTATATTATTAATTTTTAATATTTGTATATTTATATCTTATTATACGTGGTTACATACATATATATATTTTATATATTTTTTATATATATTTTATATATATTTTTTATATACAAATAGCTGACCTACACAACATGAATTTATAAATTATTACACCTAAATTATTACACCATTATATAGGTTTTATACGTGTAACTTCATTTGTTAAAACGTATTTGGCTTTGCATAATTTATGGTTGTATTTGATAATAGGTTTAGGATTGGCAAGTACTTGAATGAATTCATAGGTAACATATACACATATACATGTTTATATATTTTTATACAAATATTTTTATTATATGTTTTTAATACATTTACCATGTGATTATATATATATATATATATATTTTTTTTTTTTTCACATGGTGTTTTAGGTACCGGCGGCATGTGTTGTATTATTTTTGTAATTTAAGGGTAATTTAATTTCATCTTACCTAATTTCATATTACCTTTTATTCATTTATATTTGGTATTGTATTCGTGTGTTGCACAATTGGTCATAACCATCATACAATACAGTATGAATAAGTTTTTTATGCAATATGCATAAGGGTAACCATAGGGGCAAATGTTTGTCATTTTTTACAATATGATACAGGTGGGTCAAGGTTACTTTTTTTACTTTTTTTACTTTTTTGTTTTTGTGCACATTGTAAATTGAAGCATGTGTTGTAACTCACTGTTTAATTCAGCTCAATTTAATGTAACCCAACTTAATTAATTTAATTATATTAATGCATAGTGCTTTAATATCATTGGTTAACAGGTCCAATCAGTTCCTTAGGCATTTATATTTAAAGTTTCAGTCTACATTCAAATGTGTTCTGATGAAGTTCGTTTTGTGAACGAAACCTAGGTCGACGTTTTTATTTTATTTGTGTGTTTTTTTGTTCAATAAAAACCTTTGGAACGTTTATGGACCTGGATGTTCTTGGAGAGCTGAATACTTGTGAGCTGGCTGTTCGACGTATTTGTGGTGTATCCGCTTAGATTTGTGACACCTTCAGTGGTTATATACTTGGTGTATACATTTTTTCCTGGTTTTGGTGAATATTTCCGTCATTGCTTGAATGTGTAGATTCAGTAAGAATTTTACCTGGACTGAATGAAGCTCTTTAGAAAGGACCAACAACCCATTGCTTCTAAATCTGTTTAGCTGTCCGGATTATTCATATCCCAGTGCTGCAAGAGCAGTAGCCATTTCCCAAGCTTTTTTTGAGAGAGCATCAGTGGATGACGTACATGCTGCTACAGCATGGTCATCATTAAGCATTTTCATGAAACATTACAAGCCGGATGTGATGTCCATTTCTAAGTTATTCTTGAGTGCCATGTTCATTTAAAGCATTCCTTCATAGTATCACCCAAGGAGTTGATCGTCGGACTGTATCCAAAAGGTGCCATAGATGAAACTCCCCCTGTCAGGTATGAAAGTTGCATAATTACCGTAACACTAAATATACACGGACACCTCCATCACCATTCCCACCCACCTTCCTGTCACAGGCCCTAATGGCACCCTCTTGGTTGAGGTTCTCAGTAATGCTGCTTTAGGGTAGTGATGTGGGATTTTAGTGGTCTAGAGTGGGGTCTTTAGCAGCTAGGAATTATGGATAAGGGGAAGTATTGGAAAGCCAGGGAAAATGTTTAGTTGTTGAACTGACTAAATCCTGAAGGTTTTAGTCAAGGTGACAAAGGCAAAAGTGTCAACTCAGGTTTAGCATTATGATAAGTAAGTATCTTTAATTTCTGATCATATTCTTTGCTTGGACTAAAAATTGTCCTTTGATATTTGCTCATTTTTTCATTTGTAGTAACTCATTTCCTAACAGGTTTAACACAGGTTTATCCTGTCATCTCCTGTATTACGTATCAGTTTCCTCCCTTCCTAGAAGTATCATTTTGTTGTACTCTTCATAATATTGATGTCAATGTGTTTTGTCACTGTAGCCAGGGAAATTTTTTTAGTTGCAACTAAGCAAGAATAGTCATCTACAAAGTATAGCTGTTTCATTCCTTGGCCTTCTGGTTCTAGTTTTCAGTGTTTCTGTCTGTTTACCTTTCAAGGCGTTTCATCTCTCACACTCTAGGTTATCTAAAGGTTTGCTTTCTCCTTTCCAGCTGTGAAGTTTAAGTATAAAGTTGTAAGTTATCGCTTAGTCTTGATTGTAGGTTGTACACGATTTTCAGTGTTGACATTTCTTTTGCAGTTAGTTCCACTGCTACTAAAGTAGAACAAACTATAAATTATAAATTTTTATAGCTTTTCTACATTGTGATTCCAGCACACTATTCATGTTAAAAAATCTTGCCTTTTGAAATTTACATTGAGTAAGAACCACTTTGTCCAGATTTTGAACAAACCTTTCAGATATGAGTGATGTCCATGAGGTTATGATCATTCTCTTTACTTTATACCATTCTTAATGGCAAGAGGTACCAGATACATCCATAATGTGGAGGGGACCAACCATAAGTTGGCCATATTTGTTGACACTCCAACCCCCAAGAACCCACAGGCACATTGCAACTTCATTGTTCTGTTATGTATTTGTTGGGTTTTTTACTCCCCCCCCCCCCAACACACACACACACACTGCCTGACAACCAGTAGCACTCCCATGATCAGTTGGATTCAGTCATGCCTGTCTTAGGATGGAAGCTTGATTGCAGAAGGCTGTTATCCAAGCAGCCATTATTTTGTTATGATGGTTTAAATTCTGAAACCCTTGTAGCTAATGTGCACACTTGCTGATGTAAGGCCTTGCTGTGCCTCTCTTCTGTCAGGTGAATGTGCACACTTCTGCAACCCCCCCCTCCCCCCTCCCAGAGGTACACCCCTTTGAAGATTACTGCATGCACAGATGGGCAGTGCCAAGTGTACAACTCTTGTCCATATTGCTGTATTCTTGTTTCATATGCCAGTTGGTACTGCAACAAAATGACCCCCCCCCCCCCATGGAAGTGTGAGCCAGTGTCAGCTGCTGAGGTCAGCTGTCCTCTGACAGCTCCACTAGCCCTGGTCTAGTAAGTGAGCATGTGTCTTCTGGTAACTTGATTTTGAAGGTCATTTCTGTAACTTAGCACTGCTGCTCTTTGCAGCAGTGGATCAGCTGATCATTTTAGTCTGTGTAACTGCTCTGCACTGATAGTAGAAGATGGAAAGAATGTGGAGATATTCTATAAAGAAAATTAAGTCCAGTGCACACTACTGAAATGCAGTCCAGTTAAGTATGATTCACCAAGTCCATTTTGTCAAACTGTTCTGTCATCAGACAGCTCAAGCTGGTGTGAGCCCTGTTTCTCTCTCTCTCTCTCTCTCTCTCTCTCTCTCCTTGCTAGAGAGACCCCTCCCCCCAACTAAATGTGTACTGTGAGGGTATCCACCTCTGTAATCTGTTTTGAGGGCATACCACCTTTTGGAGGTTTATGTTCTCCTTGAGTGGTGGTGATGGTAGTACAGGTTTCTTGACTTAACACTTGGGCAAAACAGATTTGATAAACCATATTTTGTTAAAATACTCTTTGACTCCAATGATGCTTCAAAGGAAAATATCTATTGTAACAGTTTTATTTATACTAAACATTTTACCTAATTTATTTTGTTTGATGTGTAGGCATTTAAGGGTAAATGTATTTGTTTCTTAAGCCTGTATTTGTTTTATATGCAGTTGTATTTATGCATATACATAAATGCAAAACTAGAAACTAGGAAATGTTATTAGAACTGCTTATAAATAATACTATAAAAATAGATCCTGCCAAACTTACATGGTAATGTGTTTCTGAAAGTGTCAAACTGTAATTCATATTCTGGCTTATTTTTTATTTTTATTTATTTATTAGCTGAGCAGGATCTTTTTACAAGGGTGACTTAGGAAGTGCTATTTTAAGTGAACTTGCTTAGAGCTGTACAATATGCAGCTAAAGATTTCAGAAGAGAACTGACCTTTGGAGATTTCCTCTTCATATATCCCTGACTTGATACAGTTGTGACTTTTTCTCATTTTTTTTACTCGGGGGCCATGCATGCTTCTGGCCAGTGCATGCCATGACATCCTTAACCACACCAAGAAGGTACACAGTCCATATGCTTCTGAGTTGTTCTCTACTGCCCTCAGCACTCATAGCTCATTTCTTACATTTTCAAAGGAAAGTTCCTATATTTGCTGGTTTAAATTCAGAAATCATCTAGTGTCTTGTGGTCATTATATCAGTAACAAAGGCTTGTTGCTACACTGCTTGTAATGCCTAAGAAGGGAGTGTCACATGAAGCATTGCCATAGGAAAGTGGGAGACACTACTGGATGATGGCAGTTGTTGATGTTGAGGTTGCCCTGCACGCAGACGGGGGGGGGGGGGTCCCCATCTGATTGCAGGTTAGTCAGGGTATTATCAAAGGTAGTGTGGTAAGTGAGTCAGTGACTACAGCACTAGTCAAAACTTCTTCCTGCAGAATCTACGTATGAGGTGGCCTTTCATGCTTTGCAAGTTCCTTTTTGATCAGTTAGGGATCAAGTTCACAACTGTTGCTGGCCAGCAGCAAGAGGAGCACAACAGGTGCATAATCAGTACATTTCTAGCAAACCATCTTATTGGGTGCAGTCTAGTTCCTCTGTGGCAACTCACTGATGTTTAAACATCTTAAGAATTAATGTGCCTAGCCATCTTATGTGGATACATTCATCTTTTGTTTCCATTGACGGATGAATGGTAATTATGTGACTTGAGCAATTTGTTCCCAGTCTCCATCAGATCATACAAGACTCAGTAACTAGAATCAAGGAGACTATTTATGCAAAGAAGAAAGTCAAACTAATCAGTACAAAAAAGCAACTTCAAAGATATTTAGAGAGAAATACAGGCAGAGGGACCTGGATATGGAAAATTTCATAGTACAAAAATAAGAAAACAAAGGGGGAATATAGTAACATCAATTAGATTTTAAGACCGGTCTCCTAGGGAAGGATCCAGAGCATCATCATTTTCCAAATCTTGTTCTGATGCCTTCTGCTCTGCATGTTGCTCCTTAATCTGTTGATTCTGGGTCAAAAGTGAAGCAATGGATCATTTACAAAGTGAATGGTTTAGCATGGAGAATCAACACAGGCAGTGTTGCAGCATGATGAAATTCTGGGTCAACAGATTAAGGAGCAACAGGCAGAGCAGAAGGCATCAGAACAAGATTTGGAAAATGATGATGCTCTGGAGCCTTCCCTAGGAGACCGGTCTTAAAATCTAATTGATGTTACACAGCAAGGGAAGGAGCAGAATACAATGGCAACTTTGATACAGGTAATGTTGTGTAATGATGGGCCAGTAGGTTCCCGTATGAAGAAGCAGCAGATGAAGCAGGATGAATTGGAAGATATGTCACATGCAGATTTTCTAGAACCTTCTGAAGAATATTTGTCTGAAGGTGAGAACAAAAAAAAGATAAAAATTATGCTTTTAATCCAGAAGAAAAGTGTTAAGGGGAGATTTGTTTGATTTTAATAGCAAGAGAGAGAGAGAGACACACACATTAAGACAGATGAAAGAAATAGATTATAGAAAGTAAATAAGACCCAAAATGTGAGAAAATTGGTAAAAATAGATGAACACAGTACTCATTCAGGACTATTAAGAGAAAGTCATATGATGTAACAGAAATAATTACTATGCAGCTAAACTATTAACGGATAAAGTGTTACCAAAAAATGGAGAGCAGCAAAGGAAAGGAAGAAAACAAGTACAATGCCACTATGGAAACATTGATTAGAGAAAACTATAAAGCAGTTTAAGACAAGAAGTATCACTGTTCGAAGAATATAGAAAAGGGCAGAGAGATTCAAAAATATTTATAAAGACATGCATGATAAAAGCAATGCACAGTACCAAAAACAGACCAAGATTTATTATATGCTGTTGCCAATAATAAGCCAAAACTGTAATCACAGCCAAAAAAACTTTGAAGGTATACAGATAAATATAAAGCAAAAGTACAAAATAAGCAATTCATCGATGACCCAAAAAGATTTATAGAGTTGGAAAACAAAGCAAAAGGAATAGAAAGAAGCACCACCAAGAAAGAAATACGCACATTTCAGAGATGAGTATATGAAGACCCTGTTGAACATAAATATGCTGAATGGAGAGAAAAATTTAAATATACAGTAAAGAGCTCTAATGTAGAGGATATGAAATGGGATGAAGTAACTATTGGAGAAACTGAGACAAAATTAAGAAGTTACTAAAATTTCCTAAACAGAAAACACCAGGTCCAGACTTAGTACCTAACTTCTGGCTTAAAGCATTAACATCTTTACACAAAGATTTAGCCCGAAGTAAGAATTATTTAAATACACAGCCTGAACAGACACTAGCCTGGTTAAGAAGAGTAAAAATGATATTCCTCTTTGAGTGAACCCACAAGCCATCCTAAAATCTGTAGACCAATAACTTTCCTTCCAACAATATTCAAACTGTGTACTGGAATTGATGCAGACAAGGATTAATAGTCATTTAGAAAAAACTCAGTTATGGCAATAGAAGAAATGAGTAACAAAATGAAGTCATATGGAACAAAGGATCATGTGTTGCTAAATAAAGCCATAATAGAGAATTGTAAAAAAAGGATAAGAATTTAAGTATGACGAGTATATATTCCAAAAAGACATGAAACAGCATCCCACATTTATTTGTAAAGGAGTGGCCATGAAACAGTGGCAAACCAATTTGCAGCTAGAATCATAGGTTTTTATTAGGCTAACGACTACAAGGTCCTTTTTAAGCCTAGCCATGTATCCCAAATATCTGATACCCTTGATAAGTGTAAGCAGGGGCTTGGGAGATGAACCATTTACAGGTCGCTTGTGTTCATTAGAGAGACATAGGTGCTAAACCAGGGATGAATTTCCTGTTCCCCATCCAATTGTCCAGGTTGCACTTGAATTGGGTTAGGAAGGAACTCTGCTTCACATGGAGGGAGGGCCTGTTCCAGAGACGGGGTAGTCTCTGGGATACATACCTGGCAGTCCAGCAGATCCTATTTATATCACATGCAAGACCTTTAGAATGTGTAATTCTGGTGCTCTTTGTTTTGTGGATATGCAGGAGGTCTGACAATGCCTTGTATGCAGGGAATAGATCTCCCCTCAAAAGCCTGTAGGAGAAGGAATACAAGGATAGGGCCTTGAGGCAGTCTGCTTAGGACATTTTACTTATGCCATGCATTCTTTTAGTGAGGAACCTCTGTGGATGTTCCATTTGTTGAATGTGTCTGGTTAGGTACATACCAAAGGGTCATTGTACTCAATGATAAGTCTTATGAATGCTGAATTCAGTGGAACTGTGACTTCCTTGGACTTGGATGCCATACCTTTGTTTATAATTTGCTCAACATAGAATGATTTCCTCACTACTGTAGACACGTGATGGTCAAAGGCTAGATTACTGTCTATATGTGTTCCTAAGTCCCTGGCTATTGGGCCAACTCTAAGGGGGTGTGCTGTCAATATGATAGTTACCCGGGGTGGATAACTTCCTGAAGGATACCATTATGCATTTCTTGGCATTTAGTTTTAGTCCATGGCTCTGACACCAGTTGTTTGTTTGTGTCAGCCGTTCTGGAGAACATTTGTGTCTGTGTGGGATTCAGTGACAGCTTCTAATATGCAATCATCTGCAAATCTGGTCAGCCAGAGACCATTGACATTGGCTTTGACTTCAGAGAAGTAAATGCCAAAAAGAAGCAGTCCAAGGACAGATCCCTGAAGGACTCCACTTGTGACTGGCCTCTTTGTAGAGGTGGACTCTCCAGTTCTAACTTCCTGGGTCCTGTTGGTGAGCCAGTTGGCTATCCATTGGGTGATATTTATTTATTTTGTTTATTTTACATTTGTTTACCGGGAAAGTCCAACTGAGTTAACACCCAATATCACTGGAGGCCCGGGGAGAAAAGCTCCACAGTAGTAAACAATTCATAAGAATTACTTGGACATGGCATTTCTTTTTTATATACAATGGAAGAAACATGACATAGATGTAGTAGTTAAAGAACTAACATAGTCAATAATAATATATCCAGATTACAGCTGGCAGTAGAATATAAAGTAAATGTTTACTGTTAGTAATAAGAAATTAATTAGTATAGGCAAGTTATGATATAATCAGATTTGGTTCAGTAGTATTAGTAAAGATGAGAGTAATGGAGAAATGAGGGAGAGAGAGGTCAGGATGAGAACTGATGTTCATCGTGTTTCACTGTTGCAGTCATTACAATTGGGTAATCCTGCTGGCAGGCTATCTGCAGTCAGCCTGAGTTCCAAAGTCTAGGTCCGGCGTCGGTTGCTGTTGCCTCCTCCCTGACGTCAGTGTGCCAGGGGTATAAAAGATGCAGCCGGCGCCATTTTCTTCAGTCTTTCTTGCCGTGCGGTGCCCGAAGCAAAAGCAGTTTGCAAGTGCCGGTTGGTCGACTCCTGAGATTTTCAAATTCGAATTTTAGATCTGAAGTCTTCATTAAAGCTAAGTACCCAGTTGGGGAAACTTTTTTCTTGCTCCAGACCGATGTCAGAAAAAGTTAATAATTGTATTTCTTGTGGGAAGCAAATACCTCATAAGGATTTTAATTCTTACTGTATTCCTTGCCTAGGCCCTGACCACGACGTTGCTAGTTGTCGGTTTTGTGCTAGATTTAACCAATGCACTATTAAGCGTCGGTACGATTTTGCATTTCATTACTTTGGCAGAAGATTTAATTATATAATGCTGTTGGAACAGCCGACTACCGGAGTTTATAAAAAGCGCAAAGAAAAAGAAAAGGACAGGCATCCGAGGTCCAAAACCGACGACGAGGCTTCCGCTAGTCCTGTTGCCGGTTCGCCGGTTCTCAGTGAGGCGCTTTCGCAGCCCCTGATGCCCGCTACCTCAGAGCCACAGGCCGCTTCCGACTCCCACGTGGAGCTGACTAGGCCACTGGAAACTCAAGGTACTGGACACTCAGAAACTATTCCCACAGATGGGTCCGTAACCGCTGAGCAGTCATCAGCTTCTTAGGTTGTTTTCAGGCCTACACAGTTATATGTAAAACCAACTTCAGCTTCAAAGGCAAAGACTAAAGCAGCTCTAAAGACAAAGAAACAAGTACAGCATTCTCCTGGACAGGCCTCCATGCCTAAAAAACAGATGCTTAAAATGGCCGAAGACCTAATTACTTTGATCAGGGGTTCCCATCCCCCTCCTGATAAGAGGCCTAGGCAAGAGATAGAATATGAATCTTTAGATCAGGTTTCCATTTCTTCTGATTCCTCTTCTGAACAGGAATATTTTCTTCCTCCCTATGAGGATTCAGATGCTGAAGAATCTATCCCTTCAGCCTCTCCTCCTGAGGATTATTCTTTTGGAGAGACCCTGCAAACTATGAGGGAGCATTTCCACTGGGAGAGCCAAGATTACTCAGAATCCAAGAAAAGGCTCAGAGACTTCCTTTTATTACATCAGCACAGGCCCCTTGCTATTCCTCCTGTTTTAGATATTGTAGATGATGTATTTTCAGAGTCCTGTCTGTCTCCTGACTCTTTACCACCAGCTCCTGTTAAGCCAGACAGATACTACAGGGTTCCTGATTCACATAAATTTCTTTATAAAAACCCTGCTGCTGACCCAGAAACTATCTCTCAGGGTCCCAAAGGGGTCAAGGCTTCCACTGCAAAAAACCCTATCCCCTCTGATAGGGATTCTAGGGCCCTGGATAGATGGTGGAAAATGATTTATACTTCTGCTACCTTGGCTGTAAGAGCTTTAAATTGTCAGTTTCATATGCTTAAATATCAGCAATATCTTATGTCACTGCTTAAACAAAAATGTTGACAAATTCAGAATGTGCAGAAAACAAAGAAATGCAGGATTTATTGCATGCAGCTGAACAGGTGGGAAAGCATACTTTGCAATGTGGTTTTGATTCTCTAGAGGCCTCCTGCAGGGCCGCTGTTATGGGTTCTGTCATTAGGAGGCATGCTTGGTTAAAAGAACCGAATCTGCCCGAACATGCAAAACTATTAGATGCTCCATTACAGCATGCTACCTTGTTTGGTGTTAAAGCAGAAGAGGTGTTGAAGAAAATGGAGGGCAAAGCTAAATCTATGCAAACAGTCAAGGATTTCTTACAGGTACAGCCTCCCAGATTTAGCAGGAACTGGCCTACAAAGAATTGGTCCTTTCCAGTGTCAGACAGGCCCAAAGAGGCAGATACAGATGCCCCAGAGGCAGATCACAGCTCCAAAGGCTCATACAGGCCTAAACAATGGGGTGCTTCTACCTCCAAAAGCAGAGAGGAAAAATCACAGCCATACAGGAAACAGTCTCAATGACTTTCCCCTGCCAGCACCAAGCACTTATCTCCTGGCAGCTCCTTTGGGGGGAAAACTAGCACTTTTATCACAAAATTGGCACATGATCACCCAGGACACATGGGTCTTAAATATCGTATCACAAGGCTACAGGTTCCACTTTCACACCCTGCCAAGGCCAAACGGTACGCCAGACCTGCCACGCAATCAATGGGCAGAGGCACAAAAACAAGTGTCATCCCTCATGGACATGAGGGTCATTCAGCAAGTACCACAGCAAGAGCAGGGACTAGGATTTTACTCAAGGCTGTTCTTGGTGCCCAGAAAGGACAAAGTCTGGAGACTTCTGGACCTGTCTATTCTAAACACATTTCTGGATATTCCAAAATTCAAAATGTTAACTCTGCAGCAGCTTCTGCCCATGCTGGACAAGAAGGCTTGGCTTGTGACTTTAGATCTAAAAGAGGCATACCTGCATGTCCCAGTCAGACTGTCATGCAGAAGATACCTCAGATTTATAGCTGGCTCAATGCACTACCAATTCTCTGCACTGACCTTTGGCTTATCTACTGTGCCCATGGTCTTCACAAAATGCCTGGCACCAGTAATTGCATTTTGCAGACAAAGAGGAATACAAATATATCCTTACTTGGATGACTGCCTTATTTAAGCAGAAAACAAGGACATTCTACTACAGCATCTGGCATTTGTAAAAAGATTACTAACAGGTCTAGGGTACATAGTAAACGAAAAGAAATCAAAACTCGTACCCTCTCAAGAGATAATATTCCAGGGTGCAAGCTTAAATACAACTGCCCAGATGGCTTATCTCATGCCAGACAAACACAGACAACTGACTACTTATTTCAAAATGTTGGCAACAAAGACCCAGTTATCTGCAAGAAAAATTCTACAGGCTTTGGGCTTCATGGCATCCTGCATTCTGCTAATTCCATATCCAAGATTGCATATGAGGAAACTTCAATGGTATCTAAAAAGTGTTTGGACTCAACATTGCCACAGCCTGGAAACAATAATTACCCTCATTCCCTGCCTGCAACAGGAGTTTCGATGGTGGGCAAAGGCCTGTCACAACAACAGGGGACAGCCATTCACCTTGCCCACAGTCAGGCAGACATTGACAACAGATGCATCAGATTATGCCTGGGGGCCCATATGGCAGGAAAATGTATTCAGGGCACATGGTCCGCAAGTCAATTGCATCTACATATCAGTCAAGAAGAGATGCTAGCTGTTCAAAATGCCCTGACAGCCTTCAAGGATCTACTTCATCCAGGACAACTACTGATAAAGACGGACAATACTACAGTCATGTGGTACATAAACAAGCAGGGAGGCACACATTCCTACCCCCTCTGCAGACTAGCCATGAACTTGTGGGACACAGCACTGACTTACCAAGTACATCTGCAAGCACAATTCCTGCCAGGAAAGATAAATACTCTGGCAGATGACGTAAGCAGGAACCTAATGGATCCCCACGAGTGGAAATTGGATCCACAAGTCTTCAGCATGATAACAAGGAACTGGGGATGCCCGGACATAGACCTATTTGCCTCCCCTCACAACTGCCCAGTACAGAGATTCTGCACAAGGACTTATCACAAGCAAGCATGGAAAGTGGATGCTCTGCCTAAAAATCTAACAGTATATGCCTTTCCTCCTCTGCCTCTCCTCCACAAGGTCAGACAAGAGAAGCCAAAAATGATGCTGATTGCCCCAGACTGGCCCCGCCAGCACTGGTACCCAATCCTAAAGAGCTTGTCTGAATGCCCAACTTGGACATTACCCCAAATTCCTCACTTATTGACCCAACAAGACAGTCAGATACTGCACAGCCAACTCAGGACCGTAAACCTGGCAGCATGGCGGATAATGTAGCCATTCAATACACACCTCTCTCTAAAGTGGTGATGGATGTTATTTTGGAGGCCAGGAGGCCTAGCACCAGAAAATCTTATGCAGAAAAATGGAAGAGGTTCTGTGCTTGGAATCAGGCACAAGGTATTGACACAATTGTGCCAAATATTCCTCAGATTTTGCAATACTTAACTGAGATGCTGGATAAAGGCCTTTCCTTTTCATCAATTAAAATTCATGCCTGTGCCATTTCAGCTCATTACAGTACAGAACCACCTATTTTTTTCTCATCCATTACTAAGGCAGTACCTCAGAGGGGCCAAAAACATAAGACCTCCAAGGAGAGCACCCATACCTGCATGGGACAACCTTCCTTGTCTTGGAAAAACTCACACTGCCTCCGTTTGAGCCAGCCTCTGCAGCTGATATAAAATTCTTATCCTGGAAAACAGCTCTGCTCCTAGCAATAACCTCCGCTAGACGAGTCTCAGAGTTACAGGCACTCATGGCTGTGGAACCTTTTATCATTTTCCATCCTGACAAGGTTTCTCTGAGGACAAACCCTACATTTATGCCTAAGGTAGTGTCCAGTGTGGCCGTTAACCAAACAATTAATTTGCCTACCTTTTATCCAAACCCACAGAATAATGGTGAGAGACTTCTGCATTCTTTGGACATTCACAGGCAGCTACGCTTCTACTTGGACAGAACCAAAGCTTTCAGAAAGACTGAACAACTTCTAGTGGCATATGCTGCAGGATCACAAGGAAAGCCTATCTCAAAGCAGACTATTTCAAAGTGGATAGGCCACTGCATTTGGTTCTGCTATTCACAGCATGGCAAATCAGTGCCTAAGGGCATTAGGCCACATTCAACCAGAGCAGCAGCCACTTCAGCAGCCTTCCTCAGCGGAGTACCAACCAAAGACATCTTAGAGGCTGCAACTTGGAGTTAGTGCACACTTTTACAAAGCACTATCACTTACCTCTCTACTCTAAATCCAGGGCAGGCTTTGCCACTGCAGTTCTGCAGGGCCTCATAGCCTTTCCTAATCCTATTTAGCACCAGCCTCCCAACCTTAGCTTTGGGATTCAACCCAATTGTAATGACTGCAACAGTGAAACACGATGAACATAGTACAGTTGTGTACCTACCATAAATGTAGATGTTCGAGTGAATTCACTGTTGCAGTCCAGGTTACCCTCCCACCATCCCCCTTTTCCTCTGCTGGGACTTATCTGTACTCCTCTACTCTATACAACCTACCTATGGAGTGTATTTGCTTGTAGATGAAGGAAAAGTTGTTTTTTGTGTATGCAAGCTTATTGGCATAATTTAGCCTACCTTTTTAGGGGCACCTGACATCTGGGGCAAGAAAAACAGAAGAAAATGGCGTCGGCTGCATCTTTTATACCCCTGGCTCACTGACGTCAGGGAGGAGGCGACAGCAACCGACGCCAGACCTACACTTTGGAACTCAGGCTGACTGCGGGTAGCCTGCCAGCAGGATAACCCAAGAGTAATGACTGCAACAGTGAATACACTCGAACATCTACATTTATGGTAGGTACACAACTGTACTTTTCTCTTCGTGGCAAGGGGTAGGTAGGGTAAGGAAAAGTGTATGAACAGGTAATTGGATACTTTTATGAGTATGGGAGAAATAGTAGTAGTTGTTCTTTGCTAGCCTAGACTGTTGCATGAGCAAAGCCATGAGTCTGTTAGATAATTTTTTAGTATTTTTTTTAAATTGAGTGGAGCTGATAGGGGTTCTAATAGAGTGAGGAAGTGTATTCCAGGCTTTTGCTATGTGGTGGGAATATAAAGAATTTCCTGCAGCATTTGCGGATTTGGTAACCTGTAGTAGTGTTTTATTTGCTGAGTGAAGCACACATTTATTGGAATAGGGTTGTATAATATTTAGAAGAGGTGGGATTTTCTCAGACTGATAAAGTAGTTTATGTGCCATGATTAACTGATTATAGGTTGAGAGTTGCGGTAGTTCTAGCCAGGATAGTTTTTTTAAGTTGAAGCAATGGTGTGTCATATGTGGAGAGTTTGTGGCAAATTTTGCTATTTTGTTGTAGCATGTTTCTAGTTTATCTAGGTTTGGTTTTTTTTGTAAGATTGATAAGTAGTAAGGCATAGAGTAGTATTGACAGGGGGCGGGTTCTGGCAATAGCTGTTCTAGAACTATATGCTAGAAATTTCTAATTTATGTATAGGGTGCCCATGTTTTGTGTATCTTCTTAATTGTTTGTGATATTGCTACCTGTGATATAGAAGGTGGGTGGGTGGGGTGGGGGTCTGAGGGTCTGGTGGGTTGAAAGATCATGAGTTTGGTTTTGTTAGGGTTATGTATGAGCTGGGAATTGGTTATCCATTATTCAGTTTCAGTGAAGGACTTTTGGGTTATGTCTTGAAGGTGTTGTATGGTGAATGCCGCACATGTAAGTGTGGAGTCATCAGCGTATTGGATAATGGAAGTTACGGGGGTGATAGTGTTGAGGTCATTCATAAAGATACTGAAAGGAAGATGACCAAGGATGGATCCCTGTGGGACTCCTATTGTAACTGGAAGTAGGGGGGGGGGGTCTGATGGTGGCCTGCTAGGTAATTTTGAAACCATATTTGGGCAGAGGGGCTGAGATTTAGGTTGGTGAGAACAGTCATAAGCTTGTCATGGGAAACTGTATCAGAGCCTTAGACATATCTTAAAAGACCGATGAAACTATTTTTCCTTCATTTCTGAATCGATTGATGGTGGTGAAGCTGAGGAGCGTAGTTGTGGTACTATGATAGGGTCTGAAGCCGTGATGGGATTTGGCCAGTAGGTTATTGTTTGTGAGATATTGTAAAAGTAGTGAATGAATGCACCTTTCTATAAGCTTCGATGGTGGAGAAAGAATGGCAGTGGGCCTGTAATTTGTGAGTTAATTTGAATTTCCACCTTTATGTAAGGGAATTGTGAGATTTTTCCAGATAGATGGGACATATTGTTCAAGAATTGACCCGAGAGGCAGTGTATTGCCAGGTAGGTCTCAGAAAACAATCAGTGAGGCAGTCAAAGTTAGAGATAAACTACAGATCTGAAGTAGGAGATTCATTTGTCTGCAACCTGTGGGTTATGGATCCGACATCGGATCCGAACCGGCATGGTTTAACAGCTATGGATCCAAGCTCTCAGCTCCTCCCCTCACCCATAATGCCCTGCTCTCTCTCTACATGACCCCAGATCTTGTTTGCCGCGCTGGTGACCAGATTTGTGTTCCTAAGCTCTTCAGCTAAGTGCAGTTTTCTAGTGTTTACAGTGTTTAAATTTGTAATTTTGTGTGAAAGTTGTGAGAAAGTTTAGGTTTCCCTATTACTTGATTATACTTTTTAGTGTTTTAAATTTAATTTTACTTTTCCCTCCCCTCGCTGGTAGCGTAGTGTGTGTTTGGGCCTGTGTGTGCTTAGTTACTTTTGCTTCTACCCTAGTTTAAGTAACTTTTTTTTGTGTACTTTGGGATGTCTGAACAACCCAAAGCAGTGTTTTCTAAGTGCTCCGAGTGTGGCCATAAGCTTTCCCCGGCTGATGGCCACACTCGGTGAGATGCTTGGGGTTGAACACCTCACTTCTGGATGTTCCATTTGTGCAGGGTTCAACCCCAGGGCATTGAAGGAGCGGAGGTCCAAGCTTGTCTTGGCGGGTCTTTTGCCACCGGACTCGGCTCCGGCCTCCGCTCCTTCGGGGGTAACCGTTTCTACGGTTGTCTCCTCTCCAGCTCCCCCTCCTCCTCCTGGGACTCAACCTCCCTGTAGTGGTTCGGAGGAGAGGGAAGCTAGAAAGAAGGACCGGAGGGAGAAGCACCATAAGCAGCGGGCCGAGACCTCTGTTTCGGCCCCGCCAGCCAAGCGGGCTTCTCCTCCGGCCTCCTTGTCTGCTGGCTCTCCCCCTCCTCGGCTCCGGTCTCCTGTGTGTTTTTCACCGGGACCTGAGGAGGAGGAGACCCGATCTCCATCGAGGCTATCCAGGAGGCACTCAAGGCCTGCCTCGGTAGCCTTGTCGAGATCAACCTATAGCCTGTCAGACGTTGATCTGGACCGGATGATGAGAAGGTTCATCCAGGCCCAGATGCAGATGGGAGTGCTCTTGCCTCCCCCCCCTCTGGGGGGGAGCTCGACCCCTTTTTTCAAGCCAATTGCTCCTTCTCTGACCCGCTACCCGGGTTCGGAGCAGTTGGAGCCGAGCAGCTTTGGAGCCGGGGGTGGGTCGGCGCCGATAGTACTTGGTACTTCGGATCCGACCCTGCCCTCGAGTGCTTCGGATCCGACCTCTCGGAGCCTGGATCCGAGCCTCGGATCCGGGGGGATCAGTGCTCCTTTGGCGCCGTCTGTGTCGGAGCGCACTGTCCCTTCGGATCCGAGTGCTTCGGCGCCGGCTCCGATCCACTCCTCGGATCCGAGGGGGAGCCGATTGTCGGATCCTTTGGTCAAGGTCGGCTCCCCTTCGGCTTTTGATGTAGTGGAGAGGGCCCTGTTGAGGGTCTCCGGACCCCTGGCACTTGCTTCGGCTCCGTCCCGCGCTCCATCTGCACTGGGTCAGGCTTCCACCATCCGGCCCTTGGGACAGCCCGCTCCTTTGCCCCAAGCTGTTCCACTGGAACAGGTCACTGTTTGCGAGGAGTCCTCTGACAGCCCCCCGGAGGATGTTCCCCGCAAACATACGTGCAAAAGGAGGCACATTGACTCCCCCGAGTCTCTCACAGAAGACACGGATTTGGAGGAAGGGGAAGGCTCCCCAAGGTCACCCCCCGAGGATGTCTCATTTGGAGACATCATGGAAATGCTCCGCATAAGGGGGGGGGTGGTCTGCCCCCAAGTCTTCCTCGGACGAGTCCGTGTTCTTGGAGGCATTTGAAGCGGGCCCGTCTACCTCTTGGGTGTACCCTCCTGCCGACCCCCTGGTGGACCTCATTACCACCAGGGCGTGGAAGGAACCGGACAC
This sequence comes from Protopterus annectens, assembly GCF_019279795.1. Classification (NCBI taxonomy): domain Eukaryota; kingdom Metazoa; phylum Chordata; order Ceratodontiformes; family Protopteridae; genus Protopterus; species Protopterus annectens. Next base: position 1,456,125,595 of record NC_056744.1, on the reverse strand, counting down.
CGTGGAGCCAATCACAAAAAGGCCCGACCGTATTCTCGGTCCCCCGGCTGACCGTGCCCATTCGAGTAAGGGGCCTCCGGTAGATGCCATGTTGACAGCGGCGGCCACCAAGAGGGAACTTGCTCAGGAGAGTCCCTCAGTCCATCCCCTGAGCAAGGAGTCTCGGATGATGGACCGCTTGGGGAAGCGGATGTTTAGTTCAGCGACCTTCTCTGTGAGGGCACTGAACTATCTGGCACACGTGATTAGGATGCAGCGCGATCTTATAAAAGAATACGCTGCATCCCCCCCAGAGTCCATGTCGGAGGAGGACAAAGTGCTGCACTCCACCCGCATGGCCACTCTCAGGTCCGTCACTAATACCTCTATGCGGCTACTGTCCCATGCTACGGAAAGTGCCGCTAGAGCCGCAGGGGCAGGCCTAATTACTAGACGTCAGGCCTGGCTCCGTCATTGCGATTTCTCAGAGCCCTTCAAGGCGTCATTTGCGAACGCCCCCTTCGGTGGTTCTGCCCTCTTTGGCAAAACTGTTCGCGACACTTTGACCCAGAGCGAGAAGGACAGGAAGACGCTGTCTGCCGTCTGAATCCGCTTCTCTGCACCCCAGAGGCCCTATTCTAGGAACCAAAAGGGTCAGAAGAAGATGTGGTTCCGGAAGTCGCAGCAATCCCAGCCTGCTCCGGACAACCAGTCCTTCCGTGGCAGAGGAGGACAGGGAGGACGCCGCCCTAGGGGCAGAGGGGCTCCTAGGAACTTCGGGTCCAGAGATCCCTTCTCTGAACGGCCCGCGCAGCAGCCCTGAGGGGTTGCCCGGCTGCTCCACTCTGGAGGCAGTCGGGGGACGTTTTTCGGAGCACCTAGCGGCATGGGAGTCCATAACATCAGACCGCTGGGTTCTCCAGATTATGTCCAGAGGATAACGTATCCCCTTTCTTCACTTGCCAAAATTGAAGTCCCTCCCCGACGTTCCACCCGGTCAGTGGGAGGCCGCTTTGGCAGAAATTGGCCATCTGCTAAAGAAAAGAGCCATCCAGCCCGTCCCCCCAGACCAGATCGGATCAGGGTTCTACTCCAGGTTCTTTTTAGTGCCAAAAAAGACGGGGGATCTAAGACCAATTTTAGACCTTTCACTCTTGAACCTGGCAGTTCCCAAGGAGAAGTTCCGAATGGTCACGTTGCAGTCTATTCTCCCCCTTCTGGGAGAAAATCACTGGATGTGCTCCATAGACCTCAAGGATGCGTACTACCACATACTAATGGGCAGGCGCTCCAGGAGGTTTCTCCGCTTCCGGCTGGGAGCCAGTCACTATAAAATTCCGGGTCCTTCCCTTTGGTCTCACCACAGCCCCCAGGGTGATCACCAAAGTATTAGCAGTGGTAGCGGCCCACCTGAGGCTTCAGGGGATGCAGGTCTTTCCTTACCTGGACGACTGGCTTCTCACCGCCCCAACAAGGCATCTACTTCTCTTGGCGCGAGACTCCTTTCTCCATCTTGCTCCACGCCTGGGCATCACGATAAACACAAAAAAATCCAACCTAGCACCCACTCGGCTCATAGATTTTATAGGTGCCAGGTTAGACACGAGGAGACTGAGAGCCTTCCTCACAGCGGACAGAGTGCAAAGCCTACAGCTCCAGGTGCGGGCCATTCTCCACTCAAATTCAGTTCCGGCGGAGTTGGTCCTGAGGGCCCTAGGGTCCATGGCGGCAGCGATTGCGCTTCTTCCTCTCGCCAGGTTCAATATGCGTATCCTTCAATGGACTCTCATGGTTCGGTGGTCGTATCTTGCTCTTCCTATGCATCATCCCATTGCGATCAGCAAAGCGTGCAGGCGGTCCCTCCTGTGGTGGCTACACTCTCCAGATCTCCACGGAGGCCGCCCCTTTTGTGCCTCTCCCCTCTCGCCACGGTGACCACGGACGCCTCCCGCCTCGGGTGGGGCATTTTGCAGGCCGGACGGTCCAAGGCACGTGGGACGATTCAGAGACCTTGCTGCATATCAATGTCCTAGAGATGAGAGCAGTGCTCTTAGCGTTGCTAGCACTTCAGGCCTTTCTTCCCTTGGGAACAATTGCGATTCAATCGGACAACATGTCTGTTGTCTGGTATATCAACAAACAGGGAGGAACCAGGTCTTACCCCCTTTGTCGAGAAGCCATGAGAGTGTGGGCATGGGCAATCTCCACCAACCGCTTTCTCATAGCAACGCATATTCCGGGTCGGTCCAACATCCTGGCGGACAAACTCAGTCGCACCATTCTCACCCCCTACGAGTGGTCTCTCAATACTCAGGTAGCGGAACGCATCTTCGCACAGTGGGGAACTCCTTGTTGCGATCTTTTTGCGTCTCCCTCAAACACCAAATGCGACAGTTTTTTCGCCCTGATACCTCCTCCCGGAGGTTCTCCAAGAGACGCTCTGGTGCTTGCTTCGCCACCCGGTCTTCTTTATGCTTATCCCCCTTTGCCTCTGATGCTCCAAGTTCTTCAGAAAGCCTCTCGGTTGGGGTGCAGAATGATCCTCATTGCTCCCTTTTGGCCTCGACAGATCTGGTTCCCTTCCTAAGGTCTCACTCAGTGAATCCTCCTTGGATTCTAGATCCCATTCCGGATCTGATTTCTCATCCATCCCATCTATCTCCTCCGAACCTGGACAACCTCAAGCTGACCGCTTGGCTGCTCCAGTTCCACTCCTGATCAGGACTCCCGGTATTTCGTCCCCTGTTAAGGCCATCCTGGTGGTAGCTCACAAGCCATCCACTAGGAAAGTCTACCGTAGCAAGTGGAAGCGGTTCTCTTTGTGGGCGGAACGGCAAGGCCTAAACCCCTTCACAGTTCCTCTCCCTTTGGTGCTTGACTTCTTAACCACTCTTTTTAATGATGGTGCCAGCAGTTCCACGGTCAAAGTACAGCTTGCAGCAATTTCTCATTATCACATTGGTCATGACTCCAGTCCACTGATGTCTGCCAAATTGTGTAAGATTTTCCTTAAAGGTACCTTTCTTCTCGGGCCCCCTATAAAGCAAACGGTTCCTCCTTGGGACCTTTCCTTAGTTCTTCAGGCCTTGACCGCTCCCCTTGAACCTGCGGCTACTGTAGATCTGAAATTCTTATCTTTCAAGACTGCCTTCTTAGTAGCCATTACTTGGCCAAGAGAGTCTCAGAGCTTCAAGCATTATCAGCTAAACCTCCGTGCTTGGTCTTTCATCCGGACCGTGTTTTCCTCAGGACCAACCCGTCCTTTCTTCCTAAGGTAGCTTCTGAAGCAAACATTAATCAATCCATTAACCTCCATGTTTTCTTCCCCAAATATCAAAACAAGGGTGAGTACAAGCTTCACTCCTTAGACGTTCACAGGCAACTTAGATTTTATCTAAACAGGACTGCTGGTCATAGGCAATCCGACCAGTTGTTCATTTCCTTTGCTAAATTTAATTTGGGCAAGCCAATTTCCAAAGTCTCATTATCTCGCTGGATTTCACAATGTATCTTACTAGCTTATCAAACTTCGGGAAGGCCCGCACCGGAGGGTGTACATGCCCATTCAACCCGGTCAGTCTCTACCTCGGCCGCCTTTAAGGCTAGGATTCCTCTAGATGATATTTGTGCAGCAGCCACGTGGGCTTCATCTCATACTTTTATTTCCCACTACAAGTTGGATCTTGCATCTAGAGGTAGAGCATCCTTTGGCTCCGCGGTGCTCCGGAATATCCTTCCATGATGGCCGCCCAAGATTCAGGTAGCTGGGGACTCTGTCCCACAGGTTGCAGACAAATGAATCTCCTACTTCAGATTTAGAAGTTATGTACTCACCATAACGTTCCATCTGAGTAGGTGTATTCATTTGTCTGCAACCATCCCGCCCTCCTATCCCCCTGGCCTTTCAGTTTCCTGCATATGTTGTGTTACCCTTTTCAGGGTGTTTATGCTGTTGGCAAACTCGATCTGAGGTCATGTAGGGAGAGCAGGGCATTATGGGTGAGGGGAGGAGCTGAGAGCTTGGATCCATAGCTGGTAAACCATGCCGGTTCGGATCCGATGTCGGATCCATGACCCACAGGTTGCAGACAAATGAATACACCTACTCAGATGGAACGTTATGGTGAGTACATAACTTCTAATTACAAAAAGGGCTCACTAGCAGTACTGGCCGAATGTGCAGTTAGAGGGTGAAATAGCAGACAGTGTTGGAACTTCAGGTTGAACTTGACTTGAGAGATTCTATTTTCCCTACGCTTGGTGGTCTTAATAAAAAATACAGTTAAAGAAGTTGTAAAGCTAGGAAGGGTAAAACCAGACTGGGTGCATGGGAATGTGCACGTATTGCATATAAGAAAAAAGATATTGAAAATTAGAGAGAGGAGAGAGTGACCGTTTCGGGGCTTCCTTGCTGTTGAGAAAATCAGGGGGCGTAGAAGGGCTAAAAAAGAAAAAAAACAGTGGAAGGAAAGCTTAAACTGAAAGGGTTAGAAGCAGCAGAAAATAAAGTCGTATATAGTATTGAGCATAAATAGTAACTTGCACACTAGATATCTAATCTAGGATCATACATTTAACATGTATAAAAACTGAAACATATATTTTATGACCATTTTCCTTTTACAACATCTACTAATGCAATCAGAAGTATTAGGACAATAAAACATGAAAATATACTTATTTAATTATTAGTGTACTACAACTAAACAGATTACCTATTTACTTTTGTCTCAAAGTATTCTAGTGCAATCATAGCAATCATAGCAATGTGCAAATAAAGCAAGGGGAAAAAATTAAAATAAATAGGCACTTTGACTAGCAAGTGATGGTAACACACAAGTTAAACCACAATAGCTGTGTCCCGGTTACATGCAAGACTAATTTAGGCACACTAAATTTGCATAGTTTAAAAACAATACCTAAGGTTTAGGTAATGTAGGATAGAGTGAATAAAAGCTCTGTAGTTTATGCAGTAAGACTAACCCCAACTCTTACAGCAAACTAGCTTAAGACATTATTAGCCATCTAGCTAGATTCTATGTCCAGTAGAAGCAATAATATGAAAAATACAAAAAATGTAACATTCATAAGCTCATTACACAAAATCCCTGTGCTTTTAGTTCAGGTTATATGTTAGCAGTGACAGAAGTGAGTTATCACCAACTAGACATAAGATGTTCTTCGTGTTTCACTGTTGCAGTCATTGCATTTGGGTAATATGCTGGCAGGTTGCCCTCAGTCGGCCTGAATATCAAAGTCTTGGGTCCTGCGTCGGTTGCTGTCTCCTCTTCCATGACATCAGGTTGTCAGGGGTATAAAACATGCAGCCGACGCCATTTTATTCAGTGTTTCTTGCTGCGAGGTGCCCGAAGCAGAAGCAGTTCGCAAGTGCCGGTCGGCCGACTCCTGAAATTTTCGCATTTGAGTTTCAGAACCGAAGTCTTCAATTAAAGCTAAGTACCCCATTGGGGAAACTTTTTCTTGCTCCTTACCGATGTCAGTAAAAGTTAATAATTGCATTACTTGTGGGAAGCAAATACCTCATAAGGATTTTCATTTGTACTGTATTCCTTGCCTAGGCCCAGATCATAACGTGCCTTGCTGTCAGTTTTGTGCTAGATTTAACCAACGCACTGTTAAGTGTCAGTATATTTTTGCTTCAAAATTTTTTGGACCCAGATTTAATTACCCTGAAATGTCGTCGGATAGCAATCCGACTACCGGAGTTCACAAAAACGCAAAGAAAAAGAGAGACACACCGTCGAGGTCCAAAACCGACGACGAAGCTTCTCCTAAGCTAGTCGCCGGTTCACCGGTACTCAGTGAGGCGCTTTCGCAGCCCCTGATACCCGCTACTTTTGAGTGGCAGGCCTCTACCGAGACCCATGCGGAGTCCAGTATGCCGCAAGATTCTCAGAGTATTGAACCCTTGGATGTCTCTCCCTCGGATGGGTCCGGAGCCGCTGAGCAGGCACCAGCTTCTGAGGGTGTTTTCAGGCCTCAACATTTCTACATAAAACAGTTTTCAAAAACAAAGACAAAAACAACTTCTAAGTCTAAAATAATGATGCATGAGCCACGTGCTCAGGCCCCTATGCTTAAAAAACAGATGATCAAACTGGCTGAGGACTTAATTACCTTGATCAGGGGTTCCCAACCCCCCCCCCCTGCTAAGAGGCGTAGGCAAGACACTGATTATGAATCTTCAGATCAGGTTTCTATTTCTTCTGATTCCTCTTCTGATCAGGAATTTTCTGTACCACCCTATGAGGATTCAGATGCAGAAGCATCCATCCCATCTGCATCTCCTCCTGAGGATTATTCTTTTGGAGAAATCTTGCATACTTTAAGGGAACATTTTCATTGGGAGAGTCAGAATTTCTCTGAATCAAAAAAGAAGCTTAGGGATTTCCTCCTCCTTCCTCAGCATAGGCCTTTGGCTATTCCTCCTATATTAGACATTGTTGATGATGTGTTTTCGGAATCAAGCATGGCTCCTGATTCCCTACCTCTGGCTCCTAGTAAGCCAGACAGATATTACAGAGTTCCTGACTCCCACAAATTTTTATTCAAAAATCCTGCTCCTGATCCTGAAACTATCTCTCAAAGGTGTAAAGGCCTCTACAACCAAAAATCCTACCCCCTCTGATAGAGATTCCAGGGCGCTGGATGGGTGGGGAAAGAAGGTTTTTAACTTCATATTTACTGCAAGGTGTTTTGAATTGAAAGAAGGTTTATACATCTGCAACCTTGGCAATTAGGGCCTTAAACTGCCAGTTTCATATGCTTAAATATCAACAGCATGTTATGGGCTTATTGAAACAGAAAATTATGTTATTTTCTGAATGTGTGGAAAATAAAGAATTACAACAAAATCCGATCTCACCAATAAGCGAAAAGGTCACCAGTCGTCACAAGAAGCCAAAGTGACAAAGATAGTTTAATCCACAAAAACGCCACTAACCACGATACAAGTACATCCAACAAGACACATTACATGGCACGGTACATAGCACAGTACATATGACAGGACAAACGAGGCTCAAAGTAATCGTAAATCCTTGATGTTAAAAAACGCCAAATGATGGAAACATATGTTGAGCGCTTTCAACCAGTGTATCTGGTCTTCATCAGAACTGTTGAACGCCATCCCTCAACAGTTTAAATAAACTTCTTGGCGCCAAAAAACTAATTACTATTTAAAGTAATAGCATAACAATGTTTAAAAAAATAAAATAAAAATGAAAATAGCAAATTACCTAGCACTTCACATTATGAACGTTTACCACAGGTAATTTGTAAGTGTAATGTAAGTATTATTTAAACATACATATGATAACTGTTACACTTTTGTTGGATCAATACTCAAACTATTCAGCGTAACTGGTATGCGTATCAAAAATACGTACATCTCCATTCTGTTGACCATGGGATTGATACCATAACTTAGTAATCAAGAACACTCATACAGAAATGTACGCTAAAATGCACTGATGTCTATTGTACATATAACCATGTTGTTTTTTGAAGAATCTAATCATAAAAAAGCTAATTGTGAAATCAGATCATAAAAAAAGTATACCTTAATTATGACGAAAACTCTACCGTATTATGAGCTGTATAAAACGATATAAATGAATGTCAAATCTTGAGTACAACTATAATCCAATAAAATCAGATGTTACAAAATATAAAAAGTGAACAATGATCAATACTTTCATAAGTGTGATATTTGTGAGAACGTCACAATAGGGTTTGATCTAATGGTGTTACTTCAGTTGTAACAGATCTACTGTCTGTAAATAGTAAACACATGATAAAAAATGTATAAAAGTGTATAAACTATAAGTGATGTTAATTAAAAAATAATTATATGAAATAAATATTAATAAATATTAATAAATATTAATAAATATTAAACAACGTATCCTAGTATTATCTATTATCCTTATTATGTTTAATAAAACCTAATGTAACTGTATTGCTTGATAGGTCAATCATTGTATTCATACTAATATGACAATCAATATTAAAAACCATTAAAAACAACTGTAACCAGAGTAAACTGCTATTCAAAATAATAAAGATTTGATTGATATAAAATCATTTAACCCTGGTGGTGTGGTGGCATCAAGATAGATTTGCCACAATGTTTCGCGAAACGCTATCAAACCTTTTAAATCACCTCCCCTAGGGTCATTTCTAATGACTTCCAAAATAAGAAATTTAAAGGTGTGTTTCTCTCCACAAAGTTCTATGTGCCTATACAAGGCATTAGTTTTATCCCTGTTTTTAATGCAATAAATGTGATCATAGATACGTTTTTTCAAACATCGTTCGGTTCTTCCTACGTAAAAAGCAGTGCAGGACTCACAATTGGCCAAATAAATGACCTGTTTAGTATTACAATTACCATCCTTGCGTTTAATGAGGGTCCTGTGCCCATTATCAACAATAATTTTGTCTTGCATTGACATATAAGTGCATTGATTACATGATCCACACTTGCTACTTCTAAGTCTACTAGGTTTTTTAACTGAATGTGTTTCAAACATTTTCTTTAGATTATTCCCCATCCTATACACAAACCTTGGTTTAGACCCCAATATCTTAAACAGCATAGGTTCACTGCTTAATAAATACCAAAACTTACAAATAATGCGCTTCATAATATCTGCACCTAGATTGTATGTGATTATACATGCTCTATTATAGTTGGAGTGAACACTGTTTCCATTATGTCTCGATCCTAAATCCATGGCTGAATTGTAGATTTCACCTGATCCTAATAATGGTTTGTATTTAATACCCCAATTTTCAACCACATAAGATACCACATCATCCATCATAACAGATGGGTAACCTCTCTGTGCAAACAGTCCTTTAATATATTCCAATTCGATGAGTAAGTTGTCCTTATCAGAAACCATTCTGGCTGCTCGAATGCACTGCCCCTTAAAGACATTATATTTAACTTTCGGCGGATGACAACTTGTGTAATCTAAATAATTATTTGAAAAAGTAGCTTTCCTATAAATATTAGAATACACTTTACCCTCATTGATAGTAACGTAAGTGTCCAAATAGGGCAATCCTTTAGGATCATATGAATGAGTAAATTTCAAGTATTCACTACTATTGTTGATGTATGTCATAAATTCCAATAAATCGTTCTCGTCACCCTGCCATATCATATATATGTCATCCAGAAATCTCGAATAGTAATTAACATGTTTGAAATAACTACTGGTAAATAACTTACTATCTTCCCAATGTAGCATAACCAAGTTGGCGTAGATAGGGGCGCAAGCTGCGCCCATAGCTACGCCCCTGGTTTGTCTGAACAACTCACCCTCAAAGAATATAAAATTGTTGTCTAAAACTAGATTCATCATTTCGGTTAACAAACAAATAGTGCTCCAATCTAAATCTGTGTGTCTAATCAAGCTGTTAGTAAATGCGTCCAAACCTTTCTCTTTAGGAATACATGAAAAAAGATCGATCACATCAATAGTGACAATGTAAAGAGGAATATCATATTTTATATCTTTTACTGGATATTTGGAGAGAAAGCACCAAGAATCCTTCAACATATGATCAATTATAGTATAAATATTTTTTAATGTTATATCTATGAATTTACCCATTGAAAAAGTTTTAGATTGACTACCAGACACTATCGGTCGTAAGGGGGGATCCTGGGAATTTTTATGTGTTTTAGGTATACCAACCATAGTAGCCATCTTCGGATATGGTACTCTAATAAAATCATAAATTTATTTTGTTATTCTACTTTCTATCAGATACTCTTCTATATAGGAGTCAATTCGTTGATAGGCAATATTTATTTCATTAATAGATAATGGTTCGTAATTATTAGTAGAATGTAAAATATCATAGATTTTTTGTGTGTACTTCAAACTGTCATAAATGGCTATTCCTCCCCCCTTATCTGGTTTCATTAACCTTATACTATTGTCATTCCTTAACTTTGATAATAATTTTGTTTCTTCGTAAGTCAAATTCTGTATTTGCGTTGTCTTTTTCAACAATGGGTATTCACTATATAGTTCTCTGGTTACAACTTTATCATAAACATCAATTGTAGGATGATTGACAGGTGTGAACTTACTTTTCACTGAAAACTCTGATCTGACTGTTTCATAGTCTCCTTTATTATTATGATGATTCAACTTATCATTGAAAAAAACATCCAAATTGATTTTTCTAATATACTTTTTAAAATCGATCAATGTTTCAGTCAACTGAAATTTGGGGTTCGGGATATATTTCAAACCCTTCTCAAACAGACAAAAATGTACTTTATCTATGGTCAAATTGGAATAATTAAATATTTTAAAGTTATTATAAGAATAAATATTCCCATTAATCACAATCTCATGATTATCAAAATTACTATTAGTATTACTATTATGAACCTCTATGATAGTACCATCTGTATTATTGCCATCATGGGCTTCATTGTTTGTCATTAATACTTGTGTAAATTCCTGTCCCAATGTCTCCTTCTGGGATATATTTTCCGGTATGTATCCGGATATGGGGGATGTGTGTTTCTTGGATGCTCTTGAAAATCCCTACCTTCATTGTATCCTCTCCCTTCTATAAATTTGTCACCTCCATCTTCACAAGTATCCTGTTGTGTATGGCCATTGTCATAATGTTCTGTCCCTACCCATGAACGGTGTTTAGGCCATACATAGGCCAATTTCCTCTAATATTGTTCACTATCTCTTAACATTTTGTTATTTTTCCTCTGACATAAATTTAATGCCCATTTTTCAGCTTCAATAAATTGTTTTTTATATAATTTCTCCCAATCCTGAAATAATAAATCATTAATGATACTAATATTTAAATTGTCCACTTCATCTATCAGTTTGCTCAATCTTTCGTCATAATATTTCATTAATAATACAATAAAATTAAATCCACATTCATCAAAAAACTTATTAAATTCTTCTCTACTCATGTCGGTCAACTCAATACCTAATGGCAGCTTAAAAAATCTTAACCCTTTTGGCACTATTTTCTTGTCCAAACACTTATGTAAATACATATTGTCAGCCTTCAGTCCATTGATAGTCTTCAATTTCTTCCCCAACACAAATATCTTTGACTTAAGGCTGCCAGTCTCAGTTCTTTTTTCTTCTTGTAAATGTGTGGTCTTACTAGACCCATCAGCTTTGTCCAAACTAAAGTCAAAGGTTAAGAATTGATTTAACAAATTGTGTTGACCCTTCTCCACAATCACCGGTCTGGGCTTTTGTGTAGGTAGAGTACGTGAAATACAGTCATTACCCTTAAAAGTGTTCGATTCAGTTACTGCTGAATAAGTTTTAGTTGGTAACAGTCTCTTAGGTTTGGTGCCTATCCTTTTTGCCTCTAAGTCCATGTCATATAACGAAAAATCGAAGGTGAAATCTGAAATATTAATGTTACTACTGGATAACGGTGTAACTATGTCAAGTCCCTGAGATCGGCTCTGTTGACGAGATCTCTGTCCATTTGGGATCCCAGGACTGACATAAGAATGTTCACCTTCGTTATCAACACTACTGGCATCATTTTTTCCCACAACATTATTCGAATGATTGTTATTCCGCATGTGCAAACAGCCACTTAATTTAGTATCAGAAATGCCAGCAACAGTTTTATCCGAAATGTCGTCGGATAGCAATCCGACTACCGGAGTTCACAAAAACGCAAAGAAAAAGAGACACACACCGTCGAGGTCCAAAACCGACGATGAAGCTTCTCCTAAGCCAGTCGCCGGTTCACCGGTACTCAGTGAGGCGCTTTCGCAGCCCCTGATACCCGCTACTTTTGAGTCGCAGGCCTCTACCGAGACCCATGCGGAGTCCAGTATGCCGCAAGATTCTCAGAGTATTGAACCCTTGGATGTCTCTCCCTCGGATGGGTCCGGAGCCGCTGAGCAGGCACCAGCTTCTGAGGGTGTTTTCAGGCCTCAACATTTCTACATAAAACAGTTTTCAAAAACAAAGACAAAAACAACTTCTAAGTCTAAAATAATGATGCATGAGCCACGTGCTCAGGCCCCTATGCCTAAAAAACAGATGATCAAACTGGCTGAGGACTTAATTACCTTGATCAGGGGTTCCCAACCCCCCCCCCCCCCCCCCGCTAAGAGGCGTAGGCAAGACACTGATTATGAATCTTCAGATCAGGTTTCTATTTCTTCTGATTCCTCTTCTGATCAGGAATTTTCTGTACCACCCTATGAGGATTCAGATGCAGAAGCATCCATCCCATCTGCATCTCCTGCTGAGGATTATTCTTTTCGAGAAACCTTGCATACTTTAAGGGAACATTTTCATTGAGAGAGTCAGAATTTCTCTGAATCAAAAAAGAGGCTTAGGGATTTCCTTCTTCTTCCTCAGCATAGGCCTTTGGCTATTCCTCCTATATTAGACATTGTTGATGATGTGTTTTCGGAATCAAGCATGGCTCCTGATTCCCTACCTCTGGCTCCTAGTAAGCCAGACAGATATTACAGAGTTCCTGACTCCCACAAATTTTTATTCAAAAATCCTGCTCCTGATCCTGAAACTATCTCTCAAAGGTGTAAAGACCTCTACAACCAAAAATCCTACCCCCTCTGATAGAGATTCCAGGGCGCTGGATGGGTGGGGAAAGAAGGTTTTTAACTTCATATTTACTGCAAGGTGTTTTGAATTGAAAGAAAGTTTATACATCTGCAACCTTGGCAATTAGGGCCTTAAACTGCCAGTTTCATATGCTTAAATATCAACAGCATGTTATGGGCTTATTGAAACAGAAAATTATGTTGATTTCTGAATGTGTGGAAAATAAAGAATTGCAGGAATTATTGCATGCAGCAGAACAGGTTGGAAAGCATACTTTGCAATGTAGTTTTGATTCCTTGGAGGCCTCTTGCAGGGCCGCAGTTACTGGATCTGTGATTAGAAGGCATGCCTGGCTCAAGGAGCAAAATCTGCCTGATCATGTTAAAGCTAAATTGTTGGATGCACCTTTACAGCATGATACTCTGTTTGATATTAAGGCAGAAGTGGTAAAGAAAATGGAAGATGAAGATAAATATATGCAAACTGTAAAATATTTCTTATAAGTGCAGCCACCCAGATTCAGTAGGAACTGGCCTACTAAAAATTGGTCCTTTCCTGTGTCCAACAGAGCCTCACAAGGCAAATCCAGGCACGCAAAAGGCTCTAGATACCAATCATAGGGTTCTTACGTCAAAGCAATGGGGTGCCTCTACCTCCAAATTTGGAGGAAACAAAGCACAACCCTACAGTAAGCAGTCTCAATGACTTCCCTCTACCATCACCAAGCACTTATCTTTTGGCAGCCCCCTTTGGGGGAAAATTAGCACTTCATGTTCAAAATTGGCAGTTAATTACCCAGGACAAGTGGGTATTAAACATAGTATCCCAGGCGTACAGATTTTATTTCCATACTTTGCCAATTCCAAATGGTTGGCCAGATCTGCCACAAAATCAATGGGCAGAGGCTCAGAAACAAGTTGCGTCCCTCATGGATATGGGGGCTATTCAGCCAGTACCAGAACAGGAAAAAGGACAAGGGTTTTATTCAAGACAGTTCCTGGTACCCAGAAAAGACAATGCTGGGTGTCCAATACTGGGCTTATCAATTTTGAACACATTCTTGGACATCCCAAAATTCAAAATGCTGACTTTACAACAGCTACTGCCCATGCTGGGCAAGAAAGCTTGGTTAGTGACTCTAGACTTAAAGGAGGTATACCTGCATATCCCAATAAGGAAATCGTGCAGAAGATACCTCTGCTTCAAGGCAGGTTTTATGCATTACCAATTCTCTGCACTGCCCTTTGGCTTATCTACTGCACCCTGGGTCTTTACAAAGTGCCTGGCACCAGTAATTGCATTTTGCAGACAAAGACGCATGCAAATCTATCCTTACTTGGACAACTGTCTCATTCAAGCAGAAAACAAGGACATTCTTCTTCAACATCTGGTGTTTGTAAAAAGGCTTCTAACATGCCTAGGGTACACAATAAATGAAAAGAAATCAAGAACTGGTACCCTCTCAAAAAATTACATTCCTGGGTGCAAGCTTGAATACAACTGCCCAGATGGCTTACCTTACGCCAGACAAACAAAGGCAACTGACTATATACTTCAAACAAATGGCAACAAAACCCCAGTTATCTGCAAGACAAATTCTGCAGGCTTTGGGGTTCATGGCATCCTGCATTCTACTAATTCCATATGCAAGACTGCATATGAGGAAACTACAATGGTATCTCAAAAGTTTATGGAGTCAACATTGTCACAGTCTGGAAACAATGATTCCTGTCATTCCCTGCCTACAACAGGAGTTTCTTTAGTGGGCAGAGACATGTCACCAGAACAAGGGACGGTCTTTCACTCTACCCCCTGCCACCCAAACCCTAACTACAGATGCATCAGACTATGCTTGGGGGGCCCACTGGGTGGGGAGATGCATTCAGGGCATATGGAGCCCAAAACAAATGCATCTGCATATCAACCAGAAAGAGATGCTAGCTGTTCAGAATACCCTGACAGCCTTCAAGGACTTACTTCATACAGGACAACTACTGGTAAAGCCAGACAACACCATGGTTATGTGGTACATAAACAAGCAGGGGGGTACACATTCCTACCCCCTTTGCAGACTAGCCATGGCATTGTGGGACACAGCCTTGACTTACCAAGTACATGTTCAAGCTCAATTCCTGTCAGGAAAACAAAATACTCTGGCAGATGACCTAAGCAGAAATCTTATGGTCCCTCACGAGTGGAAACTGGATCCACAAGTCTTCAGAATGATAACACAGAAATGGGGGAGCCCAGACATAGATCTATTTGCCTCTCCCCAAAATTATCAACTGGACAAATTCTGCACAAGGACTTGAATGGAAAAACCTATCAGTCTACGCCTTTCCTCCTCTGCCTCTTCTTCCCAAGGTCTTACTAAAGGTCAGACAGGAAAAAACAAAAATGATCCTAATTGCCCCGGACTGGCCTCACCAGCACTGGTACCCAATTCTAGGGAATATGTCTCAACTCCCTCCTTGGTACTTGCCTCAAATACCTCATCTACTGTCTCAGCAGAGCAATCAAATTCTGCACACACAGCTCCAAACTCTGAACCTGGCAGCATGGCTGATCATGTAATTATTCAAACAACACCTCTCAGTAAATCTGTGTTGGATGTCATTTTGGAAGCCAAAAGGCCTAGTACTAGAAAATCATATGCTGATAAATGGAAGAGATTCTGTGCTTGGAACCAAGCACAAGGAATGTACACAGCAAAACCAAATATTCCTCAGATTTTACAATACTTGACTGAGATGCTTGACAAGGGCCTATCTTTTTCTTCAGTAAAAATTCATGCCTCTGCCATCTCGGCTCATTACAACATGGAGCCTCCCATCTTTTCTCATCCTCTGCTAAAACAGTATCTTAGAGGGGCCAAAAATTTAAGGCCTCCCAGAAGATCACCAACTCATGCATGGGACCTCAATTTTGTGCTGGAAAAACTCACCCTGCCTCCTTTTGAACCAACAACTATTGCGGGTATAAAGTTTTTATCTTGGAAAACAGCTTTCCTTTTGGCAATCACTTCAGCAAGAAGGGTTTCAGAATTTCTGGCCCTCATGGCTGTGGAGCCTTTTATTACATTTTACCCGGACAGGGTATCCCTCAGGACCAATCTTTCCTTTATGCTTAAGGTGGTATTCACTGTGCCTCTTAACCAAACTATTCACCTGCCAACATTTTACCCAAATCCACAGAACAAGAGGGAGTGGATTCTGCAGTCATTGGACGTAGACAGACAACTAAGATTCTACTTAAACAGGACCAAATCTCTAAGAAAGTCTGAGCAACTGCTGGTGGCATTTGCTGCAGGATCAGAAGGGGAGGCTATATCAAAGCAGACTATTTCTAAGTGGATAAGCCACTGCATTAGTTTCTGCTACTTGCATCATGGTAAACCGGTGCCCAAGGGAATCAGGTCACATTCCACCAGGGCTGCTTCTACCTCAGCAGCTTTTCTCAGAGGAGTTCCAACCAAAGACATTGCAGAAGCTGCTACTTGGAGCTCTATTCATACTTTTACAAAGCATTATCATTTGCCTCTCTTCTCTAAGTCCAGGGCAGGCTTTGCCACTGCAGTTTTGCAGGGCCTTATAGCCGCTCCTAATGCTATTTAGTTCCATCCTCCCATCCATAGCTTTGGGATTCTACCCAAATGCAAAGACTGCAAAAGTGAAACACGAAGAACATAGTACAGTTGTGTAAACTTACCATAAATGTAGATGTTCGAGTGTATTCACTGTTGCAGTCCGGGTTACCCACCCGCCACCCACTTTTTTTCTAAAACTTCTCTTTCCTTCACTATATTCTAAAGCCTTTGTGGTGTATTTGCTTTTAGATGAAGGTAAAGTTTATATTGCTAAAATTGCATTTTCATATATATTGCTGTATATATATATATATATATATATATATATATATATATATATATATATATATTTTTTTTTTATTATTTTTTTTTTTTTTTTTTTTGCTCCCCATTTGGGGGGGCACCTGACATCTGGTGCAAGAAAAACTGAATAAAATGCCGTTGGCTGCATGTTTTATACCCCTGACGACCTGACGTCATAGAAGAGGAGACAGCAACCGACGCAGGACCCAAGACTTTGATATTCAGGCCGACTGAGGGCAACCTGCCAGCAGATTACCCAAATGTAATGACTGCAACAGTGAATACACTCGAACATCTACATTTATGGTAAGTGCACACGACTGTACTTTTTAAAAGCACTTTAGTACAATGATGCAGTTCATTAGTAAATGTAAACTGTACAGGCTAGACGAACACCTAAGGAATATTTCAGATACAGTACTATTCAGCACTGTCGCATCAGGCACTCAGTGCAAGGCTGAAAGCTTTAACCAACAAAATTACCTTGCAGAGACAGCTGTAACAACCATTTAAAGTTTACAAAACTGAAAATAATTGTACCATCTATGAGGCATTTCAAAAGTAGGGCAGTACATGTAGGGAAAACTACTAACAAACTTTCTGCACTGACAAAGTCCGGAACACAAGATAATTTAATCTACAAAGGTTAGCAGTGCAGTGATTTTAAAATGTAAACAAGAGCCACAGAATGAACAGAAAATACAGCAGTAATTAACTTATGCAATGTGCACACTTTCAGAGAGAGGACAGGGGCCGTGGAGAAAAAGAAAAACTTTGAATGGAAATTAAAAATGGGGCCAGATATGAAATCTTTTAAATGGAGCAGTGTGTCAAGGGAGAAATGGCATACTTACACGAATGAAAGAAAACAGGGTTTTAAAAAGAGAGAGAGAGAATGGGAAAAAGTAAGTGGAAGGACCCCAGAGGCAGACTATCACCAGGTAGGTCTCAGAAAACAATCAGTGAGGCAGTCAAAATTAGAGATAAACTACAGTTGCAAAAAGGGTTCACTAGTAGTACTGGGAAGAATGTGCAGTTAGAGGGTGAAACAGCAGATAGTGTTGGAACTTCAGGTTGAACTTGACCTGGGCAAGTCTATTTTCCCTAGCCTTACTGGTCTTAATAAAAAAAACATACAGTTAAAGAAGTTGTAAAGCTAGGAAGGCGGAAAACTGGACTGGGGGGAGTGTGCACATATTGCATATAAGAAAACAGATATTGAAAATTATAAATATAGTCTTAGGAAAAGGAGGCAAAAACTTGTTAATTATGCTTATATAATAATTAATACACATACACAATTAAGTTTTGTATATCTGGGGAGGCATTGAGGGAATTTTTTACTCAGTTTCCAGGCACGCAGACATACTTTTTTTTTTTTACCTAACCTCTTGAGTTTGTCAGCAAGGCCCGAGTGGGGTATTGTGTCAAATGCCTTGGCCAGATCAAGGTAGGCATTGTGAACCATTTGCCCTCATTCATTGCTTTGGTGACCTTCTTAAATAAGTTAACCAGTCTAAGTAGGCATGACCAGCCCTTCACAAAACCAAACTGGGTTGGATCCAGTGTCTGGATGTTTACTATATCACTATTGATCATTTCCATGATAATTCTTTCCATAGCTTTACATAATAAGACAAGTGAGACTTGTGGGTCTGTAGTTGCTGTTCTCCATTCTTGAGGCATGAAGACTGTTTGGAAGCTACAGTTAAATAGGAATTCTAGAGAGCCTGATGGGTCATGTTTCATGCTATTTAGAAGGCATCCTGGGATATTGTCTGAGCCATGATAAAGAGCAAATTATTATCCCAGAGGTAAACATTCAAAGGGAGGATGTTCTAGGGTGATTTTTTGTCACCACTGCTGTGTTATCTTGCCCTTAACCGATTAAGCTGTTTACTTAACATATTAGGCATTGGTCACAGTTCGACTCCCAGACAGGGTTGCTAGATTTGTAAAGGGACAGGTATGGACCAAAAAAAAAAAGTCTTTAATGCGGAACATGAGGCAGTTTCGCATTAAACAGAAGTAGCTCCATTTTATGATTTTTGATTGGCCCGTATGCTGGTATACGAGCTCATAAAAAAAAAAAAAAAAAATCACACAGTGGAGCCTCTTCTGTTCAATGCAGAACATCAGCCAGTGCCACATTAAACATGAAGTGGTGATTTTTAGATTGGCTCATATACAGGCATACGGGCCAATAAAAAAAACAAAAACAAAGCAGAGGCTGTTTCACCAGGATTTTAATCGGCAATGCGAGACTCGGGATTGGGCTGCTGATCCCGGGACAGACCCTCTCAAATAGGGGTGTCTGGCAACCGTGCTCCCAGAAGACAAGAGTTTTCATCCACAGTTTGTGGATGACTTAAAACTGCATAGCTCGTTAGATAAGGAGTTGAAAGTACAAATACAAATGGTTAAACTTTCGAGATATAAGAATGACCTTTGGTCTTGATGAATGTGGAAAAGCAGCATTTAAAACAGGAAAGCTGCAACTGCAAGAAAATATGGACCTGGGACAAAAATGTGATTTAAAGGAACTTGAACAGAAGGGAGTGTGTAACTGTTTGGGAATAGATGAAGGATCAAGAATAAAACATGAACAAATGCAAGTAAAGCTCAGCAAGGAACAATTGACAAGATTCAGACTGACATTGATTTATAGCTTGGACTTTATTCCTAGATGTCAGGGCAGTTTTCAATTTGCTATTCGTATTTTAACTTACAGATGTTCATCGTGTTTCACTGTTGCAGCCATTACACTTGGGCTATCCTGCTGGCAGGCTACCCGCAGACGGCCTGAATTCCAAAGTCCTGGTCTGGCGTCGGTTGCTGTCGCCTCTTCCCTGATGTCAGTGCACCCGGGGTATATAAGATGCAGCTGATGCCATTTTCTTCAGTCTTTCTTGCTGCGCAGTGCCCGAAGCAAAAGCAGTTCGCAAGTGCAGGTCGGCCCACTCCTGAGATTTTTTAAATCGAATTTCAGATCCGAAGTCTTCAATAAAGCTAAGTACCCCATTGGGGAAACTTTTTTCTTGCTCCAGACCGATGTCAGAAAAAGTTAACAATTGTATTTCTTGTGGGAAGCAAATACCTCATAAGGATTTTCATTCTTACTGTATTCCTTGCCTAGGCCCTGACCACGACATTGCTAGTTGTCGGTTTTGTGCTAGATTTAACCAATGCACTATTAAGCGTCGGTACAATTTTGCCTTTCATTACTTTGGCCGAAGGTTTAACTATATAATGCCGTTGGAACAGCCGACGACCGAAGTTCATAAAAAAGCACAAGGAAAAAGAAAAGGACAGGCATCCGAGGCCCAAAACCGACGACGAAGCCTCCATTAGGCCAGTCGCCGGTTCGCCGGTTCTCAGTGAGGTGCTTTCGCAGCCCCTGACACCCGCTACCTCAGAGCCACAGGCTGCTTCTGACTCCCACGTGGAGACAACTAGGCCTCTGGATACTCAAGGTACTGGACCTTCGGAAACTATTCCCTCAGATGGGTCCAGAGCTGCTGAGCAGGCATCGGCTTCGGAGGGTGTTTTCAGGCCTACACAGTTATATATCAAGCCAACCTCAGCTTCCAAGACAAAGACTAAAACAGCTTTAAAGACAAAGAAACAAGTATACCATTCTCCTGGACAGACTACCATGCCTAAGAAACAGATACTCAAAATGGCCGAAGACCTAATAACTTTGTTCAGGGGTTCCCACCCCCCTCCTGATAAGAGGCCTAGGCAAGACACTGAATATGATTCCTCTGATCAGGTTTCAATTTCTTCTGATTCCTCTTCAGAACAGGGATACTCTCTTCCTCCCTATGAGGATTCTGATGCTGAAGAATCTATCCCTTCAGCTTCTCCTCCTGAGGACTATTCTTTTGGGGAAACCATGCATACCATGAGGGAGCATTTCCACTGGGAGAGCCAAGATTACTCAGAATCTAAGAAAAGGCTCAAGAGATTTTTTTTTACTGCCTCAGCACAGACCTCTTGCTATCCCACCTGTACTAGACATTGTAGATGATGTATTTTCAGAGTCCAGTTTGTCTCCTGACTCTCTACCCCCTGCACCTATTAAGCCAGACAGGTACTACAGGGTTCCAGATTCACATAAATTTCTATATAAAAACACTGCTGCTGACCCAGAAACTATATTTCAGGGTCCCAAAGGGGTCAAGGCTTCCACTGCAAAAAACCCTGTCCCGTCTGACAGGGATTCTAGAGCACTAGACAGATGGGGGAAAAAGTTTACACTTCTGCTACCTTGGCTGTAAGGGCTTTAAATTGCCAGTTTCATATGCTTAAATATCAACAATACTTAATGTCATTGCTAAAACAGAAAATGTTGACAAATTCTGACTGTTCTGAAAATAAGGAAATGCAGGATTTATTGCATGCAGCTGAACAAGTGGGAAAACATACTTTGCAATGTGGTTTTGATTCACTGGAAGCCTCTTGCAGGGCCGCTGTTACAGGCTCTGTCATTAGAAGGCATGCTTGGTTAAAGGAACAGAGTCTGCCTGATCATGTTAAAGCAAAATTATTGGATGCTTCATTACAGCATGATACTTTGTTTGGTGTTAAAGAAAATGGAGGATAAAGCGAAATCTATGCAGACAGTAAAGGATTTTTTTACAGGTTCAGCCACCTAGATTTAGCAGGAACTGGCCTTCTAAGAATTGGTCCTTTCCAGTGTCAGACAGGCCACAAAGAGGCAGATACAGACGCCGTAGAGGCAGATCTCCGCCCCAAGGCTCTTAAAGGCCTAAACAATGGAGTGCTTCTACCTCCAAAAGCGGGGAAGACAAATCACAGCCATATAGGAAACAGTCCCAATGACTTTCCACTGCCAATGCCAAGCACTTATCTTTTGGCAGCACCCTTAGGGGGAAAACTGGCACTTTTCAAACAAAACTGGCACATGATCACCCAGAACAAATGGGTCTTGAATATTGTTTCTCAGGGGGTACAGGTTCCACTTTCACACCCCTCCAAAGACAAAAGATATGCCAGACCTGCCACACAATCAATGGGCAGAGGCACAAAAACAAAGTTCATCTCTCATGGACATGAGGGCTATTCAGTGAGTACCACAGCAAGAGCAGGGGCAAGGATTTTACTCAAGACTTTTCTTGGTACCCAGAAAGGACAAAGCTTGGAGACCAATACTGGACCTGTCTATTCTAAACATTTTCCTGGACGTTCCAAAATTCAAAATGCTGACACTGCAACAGCTTCTGCCCATGCTGGGCAAGAAGGCTTGGCTCGTAACTTTGGACCTCAAAGAGACATACCTGCATGTCCCATTCAGACAGACTTGCAGAAGATACCTCAGATTCATAGCTGGCTCAATTCACTACCAATTCTCTGCACTGCCCTTTGGCTTATCTACTGCACCCAGGGTCTTCATAAAATGCCTGGCACCAGTATTTGCATTTTGCAGACAAAGAGGAATTCTAATATATCCATACTTGGATGATTGCCTTATTCAAGCAGAGAGCTAGGACATTCTACTGAAGCATCTGGCATTTGTAAAAAGATTACTAATTTGCTTAGGGTACACAGTAAACGAAAATAAATCAAAACTAGTACCCTCTCAAGAGATAATATTCCTGGGTGCAAGCTTAAATACAACTTCCCAGATGGCTTATCTCATGCCAGACAAGCAAAGGCAACTGACTTCTTACTTCGAAAAAATGGCAACAAAGACCCAGTTACCTGCAAGAAAGATTCTGCCGGCTTTGGGCTTCATGGCATCCTGCATTCTGCTAATTCCATATGCAAGACTGAATATGAGGAAGCTACAATGGTATCTAAAAAGTGTTTGGACTCAACATTGCCACAGCCTGAAAACTGTAATTACCCTCATTCCCTGCCTGCAACAGGAGTTTCGATGGTGGGCACTGGCCTGTCACCACAACAAGAGACAGCCATTCACTTTACCCACAGCCAGCCAGACACTAACAACAGATGCATCGGATTATGCCTGGCGGCCCCACGTGGCAGGAAAATGTATTCAGGGCACGTGGCCCGCAAGCCAAATGCATCTTCATATTATCCAAAAAGAGATGCTAGCTGTACAAAATGCCCTGACATCCTTCAAGGACCTACTCCATCCAGGACAACTGCTGATAAAGACTGACAATACTACAGTCATGTGGTACATAAACAAGCAAGGGGGCACACATTCCTACCCCCTCTGCAGACAATACATGACTTTGTGGAACACAGCATTGACTTATCAAGTGCACCTGCAAGCACAATTCCTGCCAGGAATGACAAATACTCTGGCAGACGAACTAAGCAGAAACCTCATGGACCCTCACGAGTGGAAATTAGATCCACAAATCTTCAGCATGATAACAAGGAAATGGGGATACCCAGACATAGATCTATTTGCCTCCCCTCACAACTGCCAACTACAGAGATTCTACACAAGGGCTTATCACAAACAAGCATGAAGGTGGATGCCCTATCATTCAGCTTGAAAACCCTTACAGTATATGCCTTTCCTCCACTGCCTCTCCTCCCCCAAGGTACTCCTAAAGATCAGACAAGAGAAGCCAAAAATTATACTGATTGCCCCAGACTTGCCATGGCAGGACTGGTACCCAGTCCTAAAGAGCTTGTCTCAAGGCCCAGCCTGGACTTTACCTCAAATTCCTCATTTACTGACGCAACAAAACAATCAGATCCTGCACAGCCAACTCAGAACCTTAAATCTGGCCGCATGGTGAATAATATAACCACTCAGACCACACCTCTCTCTAAAGCAGTTATGGATGTTATTTTGGAAGCCAGGAGGCCCAGCACCAGAAAGTCTTATGCAGAAAAATGGAAGAGATTCTGTGCTTGGAACCAGGCACAAGGAATTGACACGCTTGTTCCAAATATTCCTCAGATTTTACAATATCTAACTGAGATGCTGGACAAAGGCCTGTCCTTCTCATCAATTAAGATCCATGCCTCTGCCATTTCAGCTCATTACAATACAGAACCACCTATTTTTTTCACATCCACTGCTAAGGCAGTACCTCAGAGGGGCCAAAAACATAAGACCTCCAAGGAGAGCAGCAATACCTACATGGGACCTAAATTTTGTTTTGGAAAAGCTCACACTGCCTCCTTTTGAGACAGCCAATACAGCCAAGATAAAATTCTTATCATGGAAGACAGCTCTGCTCCTAGAAATAACTTCAGAAAGAAGAGTATCAGAGTTACAGGCATTAATGGCTGTGGAACCCTTTATTATTTCCATCCAGACAGGGTTTCTGTAAGGACGAACCCAACATTTATGCCTAAGGTAGTATCCAGTGTGGCTCTTAATCAAACCATTCATTTGCCTACTTTTTATCCAAACCCACAGAATAAAGGGGAGAGACTTCTGCACTCTTTGGATATACACAGACATCTACACTTATACTTGGACAAAACTAAAGCTTTCAGAAAGACTGAGCAAGTTTTAGTGGCATGTGCTGCAGGATCACAAGGAAAGGCTATCTCAAAGCAGACTATTTCAAAATGGATAGGGCACTGCATTCGTTTCTGATATTCACAACATGGCAAATCAGTGCCTAAGGGCATTAGGCCACATTCAACCAGAGCAACAGCCACCTCAGCTGCCTTCCTCAGAGGAGTACCAACCAAGGATATTTTGGAGGCTGCAACTTGGACTTCAGTGCACACTTTTACAAAGCACTACCACTTACCACTTTACTCTAAATCTAGAGCAGTTCTGCAGGGCCTCATAGCCACTCCTAATTCCATTTAGACCCAGCCACCCAACCTCAGCTTTGGGATTCAACCCAAGTGTAATGACTGCAACAGTGAAACACGATGAACATCGTAGAGTTGTGTACCTACCATAAATGTAGATGTTCGAGTGTATTCACTGTTGCAGTCCAGGTTACCCTCCCACCATCCCCCTTTTTTTGCTGGGACTTATCTGTACTTCTCTATTCTATACAACCTATGTGGAGTATTTGCTTGTAGATGAAGGTAATGTTTTTATTAGTGCATGCTTTTTTATAAGCAATATTTTTAGCCTACCCTTTTGGGGACACCTGACATCTGGGGCAAGAAAAACTTAAGAAAATGGCGTCGGCTGCATCTTCTATACCCCTAGCGCACTAACGTCAGGGAAGAGGCAACAGCAACTGACGCCGGACCAGGACTTTGGAATTCAGGCTGACTGCGGGTAGCCTGCCAGCAGGATAACCCAAGTGTAATGACTGCAACAGTGAATACACTCAAACATCTACATTTATGGTAGGTACACAACTGTACTTTTTAGGGTGATCAGTTGGCCACAAAAAGTATTGGATTGATTGAAAACTAAAACAAGAAAAAATTCTTCATACTTATCAGATGATGTATAAAAATCAGTGTATACCAAGATAATCTATTCCTCATTCTGAAGGTGGTGTAGGCCTCCTCAAAATTGATTACATGCATAGATCTGCAGTCATGGGACTTCATACATATCTGTTGACGTCATCAGGTGCAAATATAGTGAAAGTTTTAAAACGTGAGGAGAACTCGTCTAAGATGACATCTGTGCTTAATTTGGCATATGTATTTTAGTGTTAAGCAAGAATGTAAATCAAACCAGAAGAAGACAAAACTCAGACCGCAAGTGAATGTGCCAGAAAACAAAACAAAGAGTATAAGGAGAAGACTCAGATGAGAAGGGAAAAAAGTAGAAAAGCCATAAATATCGTGACAAGTACAGAGATCTCCTGCAACAACCTCATATTGACCAAGATTTGATGTGGAGATGAATTGAAACCAAAAGAAAGGCTGATAATGGTTCTGTGCTGTTAAAAAAAAAAAAAGGGAGGGAACTGGAAATAGTTAACACAGCTTGTTGCTGGGTGGTGATACCCTCATGGCAGAGGGCCTATACACTAAAAGGCACAGTAATCTGGCAAGGCGAGACTGCTGCACTGGAGATTGTACAAACATTACAATATAGCAGTAGCAGGGGAACATTGGAAACATGAACCACAAAGCATTACAGAGAGTGATTACATGTTTATCACATTGGAGCACCCATTACCAACAGTTCAAGAAATAGATGCAGGAAAACTTGATATAGTAGTCCATGAAAAAAAGACAAAAGTAGCATTGATCATTGAAATTTCTACACACAGTGATTACAATGTCTTATGCACAGAGAGACATGAAGTTGTAAAATATCAAGATTTGCAGGCTGAAGGAAGAGCAATATGGAAGAAAGATACCCAGACTGTTCCAATAGTAGTAGGAGTACTGGATCTAATAAAAAAGCATTTATGGTCATACTTAGATATACTACCATTACATTTAACCCTGTATGAATTACAGGAGGAGGCCATTATGGGCACTTTGCAGGGGCTAAGGAGATCACGCTTGGCTAATATCAAAGGCTGAAATAATACTTATTTCATGAACTCGAATTTTATCCTTATTTAGGAACAGGGTGAATTCCTCTCATGATATTAGAAACCCAAAAGACTTGAAGAAATGCAAGAACAGGCCTTGTGTATTCCTTTCACTACTAAGTACTACCAGTAGTGTACACCCCACCTAGGGTTAGTGCTTCACCTGACACCCAGTAATCCTTTGCTGTATGCTTGTCACCTAATGCCCCACATGGGCTTAGCCCTCTCCATGCTGGACCTGAGGGTAGAGGACTGCCTACTCTTTTTTTGGGGGGAGGTGCATTCATAGGATCTAGATGTCCTTGTTTCCGAGATGGATAAAGATGTTAATACGTGCCTTCCCAATAGCTTCCCTTTAGAAGACCTCTTTTTTTTTTTTTAGAAGAGGTGCTCAGCATTTTGAATTGCAGCATACTTTAGTCTGTAACGTCTTTGCCTTACTCATAGAAATGCCTCAGCCAGTATCTTGACAGGAAGGATTAGGAACCTTGGGTCATGCTTTCCTTGTAACTTGTATTCAAGGATGTCAGGTTTGTAGCCTCTTTACATCCATATTCATTTTGCTCCCAAAAAAGTCAGGATTTGAGTGGAGTGACATCCTTGCTAAGAATCCCAGTGTAGATTCCATTGATATTTCTAAAGCCCAGCATAGGTCCCAGAGACCACAGCATCTTTGCACCTTACTGTCTTGACAAGGAGTATAAGGTTTTGGATGGTAATTGCAAGAAGGTGTTTTCTTTTGCCATTTGTCGCTTGAATTTTCATAATTATCTGCCTCACGTGGCCAACTTAAACTCATTTTTATTAGATCAGGTTCTAGAAAACCTGGCATAATTTCCTAAATTTGTGATTAAGCAGGTGCATAGAAGAGCTTTGCCACTGCGTCTGTACAGGGCGTTCACATGTCCCACAGTAATTTTGACTTTCATGACACTCTAGCTACAGGTGCAATAATGTGTTCACAGGATGGCGTACCTTAGGGTGTCTTTCTATCTGAGCACACATAATACCCTTATTGCCCCATGCACCTTCCAGAATGATGTGCTGACCTATGGCTTCTTGCCAAACTTCTTTAATCAGCCCTCCAAGAGTGTGGTTGTGGACCTACAAAAGGAGTAGGGAGAACTGAACATAGTTGCAGTGCATATAATCCCCCTGGCTCTTTTTCCACATGTTTTAGACCATCCTGTTAATGCAGGAAGAAAAAAAGGATGCCCTCATTGTTTGACAGCCTTATGTTCATTAGCACAGCAACTGTAGTCCTTAACACCATGGAGGACTGTTACTGGGTATATAGTTCTCTGAGTTTGCCCTGGCTTAGGGAGTCATCACCACTGACTAATGGTTTCTGAATTTGGTCACAGTGGGGTGGGTCTTAAACCCATTAGGTTACCCCTCCTCCCAAAAAAGAGCTGCAGTCAGGGAGTGGTGGTTGCAGATTTGTCCTTAGAGGACCATGTCTTAAAAACTATCATTAGGTCCTCCATAAGAAGGACCTCCACTTTGAGTAGAATGGTCTTTACAGAACTCTTGAAAACAGACCTGGGCTGTATTCTAGAAAAGATTAGTAGAAACTGTTTCTGTCTTGGAGAAGGGAAAATTATTCTACCCCTGCCCTTTCCCTTATTCTGAAGGGAATTGGAGACTTGACCCCATTCTGTTTTTCGATAAGGCACCCTAATAGTGTTGTTTTTAAGGTCCATAACGGAGGTTCCTTCTGTTTTAACATCTACAAAATGCTGCTATTTGGTCTGCTATACACCCAAAGTGACTGTGGTGAAGAAGCCCTTGCAGAAAAGTCATGTTTTTCCCTTAATTGACAACTGACTTCTGCTGGCCCTATCAAAAGATACCATGTATTGGCTTTTGTGCATTCCTCTGGTTGCAGGCCTTTGATTCTTTGTAAACCGTAGCATGTCATTCCCTTCTTAGTCGACTAGCTTGATCTGGTCAGAACTAGATTGACTCTGCTCTGTCTCACAGTGTCCAAAAAATTGAAAGAAAATATACTGCTAGTAGAGTATCAGTTTAATTTGTTCTTAACTAGGACATCAAGACTTTGACAACATTAGTGAGGATGTGATAATCGAAACTCAGACCTGCATGCACTTCTTTGGCCATATGGTAACAGTGATTATCAAGTTCCCATGCATACACCTGAGTTAACAAGTTACTAGTGTTACGTCACATGTGAAGGACATGGCATAGCTATCGGGTATTTTCAATTTTTTCCAGCCATCCTCTCACTGGGATTTCCTTGGATTACAAATCAGTTGCAGTTGTTTTTATTTCTTACATTTTAAAGGGAAAAAAGTTTCATTTAGCCTGTACATTGTATCACATGAGGAAGCAGTTTAACTCCTCCATTACTTTTGTTTACTGTTTTGTAACCGTTCCATCAAGCAGATATTTATCCAGAAATGAAACTAGTAAGTTGGTTAGCTTTACAGTAAACTATCCTAATTCTTCACTGTTTCTTGCCATTCTTTCTCAGCAACTTTATTTCCACTTTGTTTATTCAGAATTTTAGAAGAGGAGCTGAGACCAGCACATGTTCACCATTTACACAGCTAAACCTTAGAGTAGCACATAAACATTGTACTAAGTTTTCATGTCTTCTGCGCAGATAGGTGATTCAAGTCTGGCGATGGACCATTCACAGCAGCTTACATCTTACGACCATTCACAGCAGCTTACATCTTACAGCCATTCACATCCTGTGAGAAACAAATGTGCTTGTATGCTTCCTGATCCACAGCTGCAGCCCTCACCTGGAGCCAAGGATTTGGGAATCCCTATGTTATTAGTGGCAGAGAAGGGGGGACAATTTGGTCTTGCAGGATACACAGGAGGCAGAGCTATGTTCAAGGGGTGAAGTCATAGTCTCAATCTATTATGATGGACAAAGAAGAAGAGGGACACTGAGCATATATATGCAGAGAGAGAGAAAAAGGGAGAGACTGAATGGCAGCTGCACATAATAACTAAAAAGGGCCACAGTCAGTAATGCAGCGGGTCCTTTTTAAAAAAAAAAATAAGTCCAGGGCTCCAAATCTTCCAAAAACCATGAATCTCGTTCTCCAAATAAAACCATGGAAAAAAAAACACAATGCCCCCACCCCCAAGTAGAAAGGGGTGGCAGTCGGCTGGGAGGAGAACACTTCCATTACTTGTTTAAGGCTAATAAGCTGCAAAAGAAGGACAAGCTGAGTCAACAGGAGCAAGAGGCTTTTCTTATGTTCCAATGCTCCATAACACCTAGGAAATAGTGACTCATAGCGTACCAACAAGTAGTGCGGGCAGGTGGTGGTTTTGGTTAGGGATAGGTAAAGAACAGACACAGGAAGTATTTATGCTGCTAATGAAGATGATAGATCTTTCATTGGAAATGTTAAAGATTTGCAGGGATCCACTAGCCCATCTCAATGTAGTATACTAACAGGGGAACTTTTATTTAGCGTTAAATGAGTAAATAGATGGAATTTATGGGAAAAAGGAGAATGACAGGCAAACCGTAATGAAGATATGGATGTGCAATAACTGACAGATATGTGGAGGGAGCTCCACCTGGAAGATATAATTCCAGAGTTCTCTAGGGATTTAGCTAACTAAGGGAAGCAGGATAGACTTTATTCTTTTTCAGAAGCATTATAGACATAACATCCATACTGCTTTGTTTAATGAGATAAGGTTAGCTGGTTATGACCCTGTCACTGTTCTCATAAATATTGACAGTTTAAGGCAGAAGGTTAGAAACTAAAGTGGGACCTGTTTTAGGTGGCAATTTATTAGTGATAAAAGTGCCTTCAAGTCCATTGTTACGAATATACTTTTAAAGGAATACTTGATTGGATAACTCCTATAGCAGACTTTGATGGGAAGGTTACAAGACTGCCCTGAGGGTGACTTGATGGAAGTGGAAGGAATCAGAAGGATGGCAAGGAACAATGCCTTAGAATTAAAAAACAGGGTGTTGAGGTATACACAGTGAAAGATAATTAAATTAGGAGGACAGATGGGTCTCTTAGACTTAGAAGTGGCCTTGTCAACTTAATTTCACATGCTTGAACTGTCTAAAGCAGAGGCTGAACTTCTGAGGAAAGATCAGTTTTGATGGCTAAGGAGAGAGAGGGAGATCCGAGATGTACTGCATAGTTCTTTAAACAGTTGGTCTCTAGGCCGTCTGTCCCATAGATTGTTTCACTATCAGGGGATATCATCACAGGTGTTGATATCAGGGAAGCCTTTATTACTCTGTATTCATCTTTGTTTAACCTGGTTCCAAAGAGGTATGTGTCTGTGTGGAGATTTTATTTCAGCTAGGGCTAAATGAGTAAGTACATCTGGGTTCACAGATCTGAATAAGACTATCACTAAACTAGAGGTTAAAACCTTATAAATTACCAGATATTGACATATTCCTTGTGAGTTTTATAAGTGGAGTGAAGACACCTTCATCTTAGTGGTATTGAGGTTATTTAATTCAGGAGATTTTAAGCACAGGCTTTACCCATATCTGAATCAGGCTGTTATAATGGAGTTCCCAAACCCACAATAAGCAGACTCATGCTAGGTGACTACTATATCCCTCATTAACTTGGACTTGTAAATTCTTTCTAAAATATTGGCCAAAACATATGGATATACTTCTACCGTAACTGGTTAAGAAGGGCCAGAACAGATTTGTAAAACGAAGGGACATAGCATAAAACTGGTGGGAACTTAGTGCCTTTTTTCAAAAGTATGACCAATCTTAGTGTAAGGAGGGGGTAGTCCTTTTTGATATGAAAAATAAGGTAGATTGTAGTTTCCTTTTTAATGTAATTGAAAAAAGGAATTTTTGGAACACCCTTTCTGCCCTGGCTTAAGAGTTTATATGCCACCCTGCCATTATGGGTTTTGATTAATTGTAGTCTTTTGAAGCTGGGGTAGTTGGTATAGGGGGGCTAGAGCTGGGTACCTCCATCCTCAGTTTTATATTTACTAATCATGGAAGAGTTGGCCTACAAAGTTTGATCTTCAATAGATTTTCAGTTGGCATTAGATGAGCAGATAGTTTATTTTTGATGTTTGCTGATGATTGTGTGTTAATGAGTAGCAATTTGCCTAAAGGGCTGATCAATGTTTTGGATTTTTTAACCTTTTGTGAAGGCCTCAGGTTTAGTTTGTAATATGTCCAAATCAGTGGCACTGTGAACTGGGAAAGGATGACACAAGATAAACAATTCCTATAGTTAAGTTTCCCAAATACTTAGCATTCAGAGCAGGATGGATGCTTTTTATCACTGTGGAGGAGAGTTTGAACATACTGACTGGGAAGGTTAACTATCTGTTAGCAAGACTAGAAATTTGTGACACTGTTGTGCTGAAGGCTAGAGCAGTACTTAATCAGAGGAGGTTAGAAAGAATTGGGAAGAGAGACTGGATAAGCAATTCACAAAGAAACAATGGGAGGATATATGTATGTCTCCCACATATGCAACAAAGTCTAAAAGATTTAGTTTTTTTTGCCTAGAAATGTTTATATAGATATTTGTATACACCGAGTAGACTCCAGAGAATTTTTCCCTCAGGCAGACAGTAAATGTTGGAGGTGTAAAGGGGAAGAACGAGGTAATTGGGAACATATTTTCTGGGAGTGTGGTAGGTAGCCAGACTTTAAGGATTCCCTGAGGGATGCACTGTTGGAGATGCTGGGTGGGCAGATTGGTCTGACGAGGGAGATGATTTTTCTGGACTATGATACAGGGTCGGAATTGCCTAGACATAAGGCCTTGCTGTGTCTAATAATGGTGGCTACCAAAAGAACAATTACTAGAAAATGGAAATCAAAATCTAAACCAACTATACTGGAAGTAGTGAATATAGTACCAGAGATAAAACAACTAGAACTGAGGTCTTTAGAAAAGGGTAGGAGCAAACTACCTAGGAAAAAAATGGGAATTGTGGGAACAATACATACAAGGGAGGAATGTGGTCTAAAAGGCAGCATGACTTAAATGAGCTATGTAATGCTCACATGAGAAAGATTGGTTAGATTACAAGTGATGTATAATGTTTACAACTTGGAGTGTGTCAGTATGGTTTGTGCTGTAAAATCCTTGTGACTAGGACTGTGTCGGTGTGGTTTGTTTTCATTTATATAAATGTATGATTGCCTACGTAGTAAGTGATGATTTAGTAAAGACGTTTCTTGTTTAAAAAAAAAAAGGTGTGAATTGAATAATTTATGTAATATTGATTAGGTCATATGATGTATAGCAATATATGTGAAGTGTAATGTTTATGTTAATATAGTTTGATTACTTTTATATGAATGTAAATTTGCCTATGTCACAAGTGATAATTCGATTAAGGTGTTTGGAAGAAGAAAAAAAAAAGACTAGGTGTGAGTTTTTACAGGGACTTAGTAATACTGCAGACCTAAGTAAGACTGGAAGAATATCAGAATCAATAGCTCGGTTTTCCAATTCCTGTGGTGGTTATGGGCTCCTCCATTTAGCAAGTTATGTTATTGCCTTCCAGATCAGTCAACTTGATTTCCAAGTCAGTTGCACCTTGTGAAGAATTATCTAGAAGGAGGGTAGCTTTAGTCGACAGTGTTAGTATCTCTGATTACTACAACAATATTTGGGGAGAATTTACAAGGATAGTCTGGAATGAGAGAAGGAGCCCACTAATTGTAACCGGCATCATCCTGGAATTAGCGATCTTGAAGGTATGACTTCAAGAAAACACTGGGGAGGCAAAGGGGGTGCACAGATGGGAATAAATCTTAAGAGACCCCATTAAGTTTCAAGTTTCTTTGGTGTTATGGGTTAATTCTTATGTTGGAAGTGTGCCATGCAATGGAAGTCAAAAAGGAAATCTTTCATGGAGAGTGTGACGTTTATTTACATAAGTATTTGTATTCTTTTTGAGTAATGGCCAACTGAATTGTGTACCTCAGCAATGGAAACAGCTGATTGATAGAGTTGGGCACATGGCAAGAGTAGATTGCTTTGAGTACTAGGGACTGATTTAAGTGGATGTTTATTCAGGAAGAAGGGTGACATGAGTTGTGAAGGAATACTGAATGTTTGGTAAGCAGTGTATATATATATATATATATATATATATATATATATATATATATATATATATATATATATATATATATTGTACGTAGTTTGTTAGTTTTTTCTTTTAATGCAGATACTCCACATAGTTTGCTTTTAGATCTGTTTTAATGTTATAATGTACAAGTTATTAATTGTACTGAATGTTCCTTTTTCCTCCCTCTGTGTGATTCAGACTGTTATTGTTTAAAACAAAATTCAGTTTAAAAAAAACAAAACAAAAAAAACAAATATGTTTTATGATGTGCTTGGAAAGCCCCAACTAGTAGCCTTGGCTTAGAATCCTACACCTTCTGTAGTCCAGGGTACCAGTCTGTTAACCCAAAGTAAAGGCCACTGTGGTCCAATATGTTCTTTCTATTCTTCTGTACCCTTCTCCCTTTCTCCACCTCTCCCATGCCATCTTGAATGCCTCTGTGGAATACATTTCTATCGCCCACTTTAGTTTTTCATTCAGTGGATCCTGAACTGCTTCTTTTAATGGAAGTAATCTTGGAGATCTATATATAGAGCAGTTAATCCTTAAAATCTGCTGCTTGTATCCTCCCTTCCTCATACCTCTGTAGTTCTTGTTTATCATGACCCTTCATATCTCCCTGGCATGATCTAATACACCAATGTCATATACCCATCTTTTCTCACCAATATTGAGAAAAGCATAATATTCTTTAGTTTCTGACCATGTTCTTTCCCTGTCATTCTCTGTACCTTTTGGGCACCTTTGCTCTGAACATCTTCAAACAGCCTGAAGTACATTTTTATAGGTTCATAGGTGTGCACTAGGCTAATGACCAATGGGACCTTTTATAAGTGTAGCAAGCATCCTATTTGTATCCCACAAGTTTATGTGCCCTAGAGGTTATTATAAGGGGTATATGAAATCTTGGATAAGATTTACAAGCTGCCTCTTTCCGTTAGAGACATAGATTCTAGACCCAGGGCATATTTCCAATTCCATCCACTGGTCCAGTTTTCTCTTGAATAGAGTTAGGGAAGAGCTCTGCTTCACATGGCTAGCAAGTCTGTTCCAGAGAATGGAAATGCTCTGCGACATAACATACCTGACCCTCTAGCACATCTTACTTGTCACAAGCAAAGTGTAAATCCATAGATCAAGTAATGCTGATGCTTTTATGGCTATGCAAAAGGTCCATCAGAGTAGGATTGAAGGATGCCTTCTATGCCATGCATAGAACACCTGTCAACAGTCTGTAGGAAACAGAGCATTAAGATAGGGCTTTGAGGTGGTCTACATCAAACATGCTGTTTATGCCCTCTCTTCTTTTTGTGACGAACCTCTGTGGACATTCCAGCTGCTGCAAGTAGGTAGATACCGAAGGGGGTATTGTACTCAATGATGGGCCTGATGAGGGCCAAATACAATGGAACAATGACTTCCTTGAATCTAGATTCCATGTCCTTGCTTATAAGTTGAATAACAATGATTTCCTGACTGCCTTAGACACATGTTGTTCAAAAGCCAGGTTACTGTTTAAATATGTACCCATATCCCTGACTGATGTTTCTACTCTCAGGAATGTGTTATCGATGAGGTAATGAGTGGCTGACTTCCCAAACAGTATTCTTATGGATTTCTTGGCATTGAGTTTTAGGCCGTGGCTTTGGTACCTATCATTTGTCTGTATTAGTTTTTCCTGTAGGAGGCTAGTATCTTGGGGGGGGGGGGGATTCTGTCACTGCACCAAATTTGCAATCATGTGCAGACTTGGTAAGCCAAAGGCCCTTGACTTTGAGAAGTAGATGCCAAAAATTAGCTTACCCAGCACAGAGTCTTCAGGGACTCAACTAGTGATTGGCTTCAATGTGGAGCTGTTTTCCCCTATCCTAACTTCCTGTGTCCTATCTGATAGCTGGTTGACTGTCCAGCACGTAACATAAGGGTTTATGTCTGTACCTGTGAGTTTATTTAGAATGCTTAAGTGGGGTATTGTATCAAATGCCTTGTCCAGGTCAAGGAAGACTGTATGTACTGTTCTGCTCTCATCCTTTTCAAAGAATTCCACCAGGTTAAGTAGGCATGATCTGCCCTTACCAAAACCAAATTGAGTTAGATCCAGTGTCTGAATGTTTTCTATGTCCTTATTAATCATTTCCATGATAATTCTTTCCATGGCTTTGCATGCAAGACTAGTCACACTTGAGTATTTAGTTCCTAAGGTCTATTAATAGCCCACTCTTGTGCTGGGGGGTGACCGTTGCAGTTCTGCATTCACATAGCATAAAGCCTGTCTGGAAGCTATGATTAAACAGTGACTCCAATGTCCTGATAGGTTATGTTTTTAGGAGGCATCCTGGGATATTATTGAGAACCATCAATGCAGTATTTTTGGTCTTAGAGGGCCCCATCTAGGACCTGCTCCCTAGTGCTAGTGTGTGGTGTAGTTTGATGGTATTTCCTGGGGTGCCCAGAGAAGACGTGGGGGGCTAAAATTAGAGCTGAATTTGTTGACAAGTAGATTTACTATAGCTTCCAACTCTGTGTAGGTGGTTCCATGTACAATCAGTTTTGCACACTGGTGTGTGCTGCCTTTGAAATTTTAGATATAGTTAAGAAAGCCTTGTGGTTGTCCTTTGCCTCAGATGCTGTCTTTTCCTCAGATTTCACTTTAGTAGACTTAATTTGTTCTCTTAGTTCGTTTAGATTTATGAGAGAGTTTTTGTCATGCTGGGCTTAGCACCTCTTAATGTTGGCTATTACTTTTTTTTTCTTTTATTGTACAACCTGCTTATGTTTGGATTCCACCAGGTTGGTTTGTTTTTTGAGTTCATTCTGGGCTTATTCCTGGTAGGCATAGCTGTCTCTATGCATTTATTGACATGATTGTATAGGGTTTGTGTGAACAATTCCTCTTTGGTAGCTGTGCTCTTAGGATTTGGGGAGGGCTTGAAATGTTGACAAGTTATCACTTAGTATGTAAGAAGATTGCCTTAGAATAGTTATTAAATGTTACTGGGGGGGGGGGGGGGGGGGTTGCAGAATTCTGCCATGCTTGTGATTACCAGGTTGAATGTTTGCTCCTCTAGTGGGTGTATGGACTCTCTGGTCCAAGGTATATGTGTTTATAAAGGCCAGGAATCCCTGGGCCTGTTAAGTTTGGAGTCTGGTAAGTATCCCAGTTTATAGTGAGGTAGTTAAAGTCACTCATAAACATGGTATTGGGTTGAATAGCGAGGTCCTCCAGGAAGTCCAAGTATGAGTTGTGGGTTTCTTGGATCATAGAGAGTGACCTGTAGCTTGTAAGGATATATGAGACTTTGCATATGGAAATCTGATCATGGAAAAACTCAAGCTTATGTTGTTTGACTAGTCTTGTGGTGAGTTTGTTGTTGATACAGAGATTGAGACACCTCCACATTTAGTCCTTGCCTGTGCAGTAGCTGTTCTGAAAGTGTGGAAGGCATTGTAGCCCTATGGGTTTGAGTGATCTCGGATTAATACCATATCTCAGTAACTACACTTGCATGACCTCTAGAAATGCACAGAGTACTCAAGGTGTGGCCTTACCAGGGCCCTGTAGATTCAAAGCATTATCTCTTTGTTTCTGGAGTCTATCCCATTATTCTGTTTGGTGATTTCTGTCACTGACTCTTTAGTCTGCTCCTACTTACTGCTTACTGAAATGGCAGTTCACTACAATCTGTACTCAGCATTCTAATGTGTAGAATAACACCTTCAAAGTTATCTTAATATAGGCATTAATAGAATGCCTTACAACTTTAACAGTGTTTATTGCAGGCAGTCAGGCCTGCTCTGTGAAATGCAGTCCCTCTGTCGATAATATGTAAAACAACTTGGGAGATTCCAACATCTTCAAAAAGATGGAATACTTTGCGATTTTTGCCTTCTCTGAAGTTTTGATGAGTTTCTATGTAGAAGCTGGAGGAAGAACAAGCCCCAGTCACTGGGAATTACAGTGGGTGAATCCCTGCAAAAATGTTCCTCAGATGAGTCAGTATGTGACTGAAGGGTTATTTGTGAAGTTGTAGTTTGCCACATATTGATATATAAAGGAGTTCAGCAAAGTATCACTTCAGTAAACATTGGTCAGCAATGTAGATTTCAGTAAGTTCAAGTAGGTGGGCTTCCTGTATATCTTTCCTTTGTTCCCCTGCATTCTGAACTTCTTCACAAAGTTCAGATAAAAATGACTTGATGAATGGCAGTAAGGATGAGTCTTAAATGAAAAAGGTGTGATTTCAGGATGCTGTCCTTTTACAAGCCAGGAAAGAGATGACTCCATCTCAGAGATTCTCTTATCTTAGATCCATTGTTTCCACCTGACTTTATAGTAGTCGTCTTTATTTGGTTTTCAGGAAGCCAACACTACCACTTGTACACAGTCTGAAGTAGTCCAGGGAGGACAAAAACCTTTACTGTATACTTCTTATTTATTTTACATATTAAAAGTGTGTTTTTAAGGCATGTTTATCATTTTTGTTTATTTAAAATGACAAGTGCCAGGCAATTTGACCTTTCATGCACACTAGGTACTTGGCTTCTTGGAGAAAGAGAGTTTTTGAGCTGTACAGACTTCTTTCATTTGAATGACAGACCATTATAATATTTGCATTTGGTTTGTGGAATGTAATTAATTGTATATTTTTGTCTTTCCAGATGTGTTATCTGTATGATGGACTTTGTTTATGGTGATCCCGTGCGGTTCCTACCATGCATGCATATTTATCATCTGGACTGCATTGACAGCTGGTTACTTAGATCTTTCACATGTCCCTCCTGCATGGAACCTGTTGACGCAGCACTGCTGTCATCTTACGAAACTAACTGACTGTGGAACTTTGCAGCCAACTAGTTATTACTAGTTCCTGTCTCTGTAACTGAGCCCAGTGAGCCTGCAGTTTGGGTGTAGAAGTCTGACTTTGTGATATATTGGGCTACCAGGGAAAAGAAATGTTCAGCTGTTGAGTGGTTACAGAATTTAGTTTCCTGTGTTGAATGACTGGAACTAAAGGCATAATACCTTTATAAAGTCGCGAGCCAGCTGGATATGCACATAAAAGGATATTTACAAATCTCTGTAAAAGGCGATTAATTTTCCCATTTAGTCTTAAACTGAAAGTGTGGTACAGTACTCTGCTTTCTGTCATTAAACTGTACTTTATTATGCTAATATATTTTAAATCATGAAACCTTGGACTAGCGTGAGTTGTCAGTGAGCACAAGCATAAAAATGTTTGCATCATGTGCGTATGAATTCATTAAAAGACTTTTAGTAGAATAACTGAAATCAGCCATTGGTGTGCTAATGCACTGGCAGCCCTTGATTTTAAGTAAAATTAAAAGACTGTGAAATTGGTCAAGTGGCTACTAACACTTAATGTGCACTACAGGAAAATTTATTGAAATCCTCAAGCCAAGTTCACCAACTGCTAGATGCCTTTGTATGAATATAATTTTTTAAAGGCTGGAAATATAGCACAAAACTGCATATTTCATAAGTACATTTATGATGCTGAAGATACTTTGCTGAAAGACATTCCTGAATTTGTCAATGCAAGTAACAACTTTTTGGGCAGTTTTAGATCTCGCTGTCCAGCTGCCTAATGCCTTTGAAAACAGGTACTGATGAATTTGATTACCAAGGCAATGCAGTAGAGTAAGATACTAGTTTTGCGGAAGCTTACAGACATATATGCAAACACGTGCAAGCACGTGCACACACACCCCTTCTATAACAATAACTCAGCTGTTATCACTTGTTACCACTGAAGTCCTGTAAGATAGATCAGGAACTATCATGAACTCACAGAGTAACTCTGACATGAGTTGTTAAAACTTGACAAGACTACAGGTTTAACCTTTGGACATGCCAATACTGAAAGGTTAGCCTGTTACTATAGTATAGAGAATAGTTTCTACAAGAAACTAATGTATGTTACATATTGGTCTGGCGATTAGGCATTTGGATAAGGGCTTTATCAAAAGTCACATTTCACAGTACTTGCTCAAAGAAGTAAAACTGTAAACTTGTTTGCACATTTTACACCGAGAATGGAACCTATTGCCTTAGGTGTTTTGAAAATGATGTACTTTTACTGTCATGATCAACCTGTTCTGATAAAGAAACATACTTGCACTCTGCAGTCCTAAGTCTTAATTGATATTAGATGTGGAAGCTTTTGTTTTGTGATGCATTTATCCTTTTTATTAATATAAAAGGATTATAATTAGGCACATAAAATAACTGCATGTACGAATTTAAACCAAACCAGACAGAGTGTCTGTGTGCGCGTGTGTTTGTGTTTGGACATAAAACAAACTCTTGGCATATTTAGAATGAATGGCTCAAACCATACACTGTTGTATTAATTTTAAACATAACCTTTTAAATCTGGGCTTTACCATTTGAGCATCTACAATAAAGTATAACTTGCAAGCTGTTTCAAAGTTGGTGAAAGTAATATATGTTAAAGGTATAAACGATATGGTTAATTTATTTATAGAATAAGTAATATAAACAGTGAATATATGCTGTTAAGTTAATGATGGGTCCATTTTTGTGTAACAGTAAAAGTTATTAAACACTTTTATACAAGCATCCAAGAGCTATAGTGGTTTGGTCACTAAAAAAAATCATAACAGCTTTCTCACTAATAGTTTAGCATTGTTTATATGAATTAGTTTCTCTTTTGCACTGTTTAATTTTTTTTTTTACTTTTATAACCAACTTCTGAATAATTAAAATGAATTTTGGTCAGTGTTTTCATATATCTGTTACCTTAAGGTTTGCTTTCTGACTGCAAGAACCTGATTATTTTGATAGCAAACAAAAAAGCACAGTATTTTACAGTATCCATAATAACAACCAAAGAGCAGTTTTCTGTCAGACATCAGCTATAGATTACTCGTTATGAAGGAAGAGAATGCAACTTTATCGATGCTTATGCATGGACTGCCAATGAATATTACTAATAAAACTTCATAATACTTTGGTAGCAAAATAAGTCTGGCTCCAGAGAGCTGGAGCTTGGTAACTGCCATGTAGAACACTGTTAGCATCACTTTCTGAGATGTAACATGGTAATTTGTACCAGCACATTATACTGCAGTTTGCCTTGACACTTGGTTCATATGTGGGTGGACATCTGAAACAGGGAGGGGGAAACTTTTGAGCTAGTTTTCGTAGACTATTTTGTTTGTCACCACTGTGGAAAATGTCACTGTGGTTTAGAAGTATGAATAAACTGGTGTGTCTGAATCACTAGAGAGTCATCAGCATGGTGACTTGTCACCTGGAGGCATACCTATGAACTGTACAAATTTTTGCAGAATGTCCAGATTTTTGCCTCGTATATTTGGTCTATTCCTAAGAAATTTAGGCACTTTTCCATTAACGGAGCAGCAGGCAAAATGTGCGGAGGTGCGGCAATGATAGCAACTTTACTTAAAATGTATTACTTTATAGTTATAAAATATCCTTTTCATGACTTAGTTGAATTTAGTATTTTTATCATGGATATTGGTGAAACACATGCTTCACATGTGACTGACTCTTTCAGTGTGGAACAATTAAAGCTCAACATGAGTAACGCTCCTCTTGCAATGTATTACACTTGACATTTGTGGTGCAAGGTTCTTCAGTAGTACAGAAGCTACTGTAAAATTGTAGCAGCACAAAAAAAGGTTGAAAAACGCCAATTTTACACACGCACACACACAGACACTGCTACACATTCTTTATACACACATATGTATATGACTGCTATTACTAATGGTACTCATCAGTAATCTTCCACAGAATCATACATTTTACAGGGAAACTGCAGTAATGTGAGGCAAAATCAGGGACAGTTCAAAGGCACATACTATGTGGGTAATTGATAGACTGGCTACTTGTGGGGGGGGGGGGGCATCAGCAGCGACTACACTTTGAATGTCATTTTCTTATGCAAGGTATGAATGACACGGTTTCGCTTGCAGTGTCCTGGGAGTATTTGTAAACTCGTAGGGGAAAGATTGTATGTACATTTTGGGCAAGTGTTTGGGTTGTCAATACCCTTTCATTTAACAGCCACATTAGCGAACGCTGAACTGCTTATTTAGGTTTGCGGGATTCAAACCTATCGTTTTGAGTAACATCTGTGGACTCTTCATTGGCTTTTACCACTATCACCATCAGCTGCCTTCCATAAGATGATTTAAATGTTTGTGGGAATAGTTAAGGTCAATCTTAAGCAAGTAATAGCAGTAAAGTTAAAATTAATTGTCTTTTTTCCTTTGGCCATGGCAAGGTTACAAATTGCATTGCTTTACTAAATTTTGCCTCTGGTGTAGGACCTAATGATAGAATGCAGGTGAAAGAAGTCTATGAGGTAGATCATGTCACAAGAGAGTGCAGGCCATTATGGGATAGATAAATCTATCAATTATGTTTGGCAATTACTGCAGCCAGTTAATGAAAAAGTACCCAAATCTATGTTTTTTGGCAAATTAGTTGGGTGAGCTAAAGATTAAAGTCACTAAATAATGACATGCATTTGAGTTTCAGACTTCATATCCTTCAGAAAATGCATGCTAACACAAATCCTGTTATTCTGGCAAACTTTCTAGCAAATTCTAGCAACTTTCTATGTTTATAATAGCAATATTTAAAATGTGTCCCTATTTTTGGGCCTTTGTCCTCCCATTATGTCAAGCTTTGTCCAGATTTCTTGCACTAAGAGGTCGAGAGGTATGCGGCTGGAGGAGTGTGGTATCTGTGGGTCTGTCTTGTAACTCACAGATGTAGCTGCTGCTTTGGAAAGCAGCTATTTAGCATGCAATAAGTATTTTGTGTAAGCTCAGAACGTCACAATACAGCTTTCGTTTGATGCACTTTGAAACAGATGTGCAGTTAAATTTTACATTACTGTGCACCCATCATTTTATATGTAGGTATGTATGTGTATGTAAACTGAATTAATTGAAAATGCACAACTTAAAGCCATGACATGAAGGTACAGCTTACTGAAAAATGGAGGTATATAGATGTGGTGCTGCGGTAGCGTTGTCACCTCACAGTAAGACGTTGTCCTGTTCAATTCTCAGCTAGAGCGTCTTCTGTGTGGAGACGGGCATGAATGGGCGTACCTTCGTTGAAGGTTGTGCATCAGGGCTGGCAACTCGGTACATAAAAATCTACTGCCAATCATTAGCGGACCTGAGTTCCGCTGTGGCGATCCCTAACCGGGAAAAGCTGAAAGATACAACAACTTTATTCATGTCTTGGTCAGTTTGAGTACAGCTGTTTCATAGGATACACCTAATAGCTGCATATGCATCAAGATACAGAGTACAGTTAGTGCCTTGGCTTAGGTTGCTGCTTTTCTCAAGAACAGATAACGTAATTCCCAGGTTATTTTGTATAGAACAAATTAAAGAGGAGAGATCTTTAGATATTTGAAAGAAATGTGATGGCGTACTCCAAAACAGTACAGGGTTATTATGGTAGGCAGAAAAAAATGACTTATTTTTGATCTGCAGAGAGAGAGAGAGAGAGAGAGAAATGGAGGCCATTGCCCATCCCTTCTACTCACATTTGAAGAAGATATTAAGACTGTGGGTTCTTTTCACACATCAGCTGCTTGGATTCATTTTCCAATGCAGACTGCAGATGTTCATCGTGTTTCACTGTTGCAGTCATTACTCTTGGGCTATCCTGCTGGCAGGCTACCCACAGTCGGCCAGATTCCAAAGTCTAGGTCCGGTGTTGGTTGCTGTCGCCTCTTCCCTGACGTCAGTGTGCCAGGGGTATAAAAGATGCAGCCAACGCCATTTTCTTCAGTCTTTCTTGCCACACGGTGCCCGAAGCATAAGCAGTTTGCAATTGCCAGTCGGCCGACTCCTGAGATTTTCAAATCTGAATTTCAGAACCGAAGTTTTCATTAAAGCTAAGTACTCCTTTGGGGAAACTTTTTTCTTGCTCCAGACCGATGTCAGAAAAAGTTAACAATTGTATTTCTTGTGTGAAGCAAATACCTCATAAGGATTTTCACTCTTACTGTATTCCTTGCCTATGCCCTGATCACAACGTTGCTAGCTGTTGGATTTGTGCTAGATTCAACCAACGCACTATCAAGCGTCGGTTCAATTTTGCATTTCATTACTTTGGCCGAAGATTTAATTATATAATGCTGGAACAGCTGACAACCGGAGTTTACAAAAAACGCAAGGACAAGGATAGGCATCTGAGGTCCAAAACCAATGAAGCCTCTTCTAGGCCAGTCGCCAGTTCGCCGGTTCTCAGTGAGGCACTTTCGCAGCCTCTGGCACCCACTACCTCAGAGCCACAGGCTGCTACCGACTCCCAATGTGGAGCCAACTGGGCCTCTGGAAACTCAAGGTATTGGACACTCGGAAATCAATCCCTCAGTTGGGTCCGGAGCCGCTGAGCAGGCATCGGCTTCTGAGGGTGTCTTCAGACCTATACAACTATATGTTAAGCCATCCTCAGCTTCAAAAACTAAAGCAGCTCTAAAGACAAAGAAACAAGTACAGCATTCTCCTATTCAGACTACCATGCCTAAAAAACAGATGCTCAAAATGGCCGAAGACCTAATTACTTTGATCAGGGGCTCCCATCCCCCTCTTGATAAGAGGCCTAGGCAAGAGACTGAGTATGATTCTTCTGATCAGGTATCTATTTTCTCTGATTCCTCGTCTGAACAGGATTACTCCATGCTTCCCTATGAGGATTCTGATGCTGAAGAATCCATTCCTTCAGCCTGTCCTCCTGAGGACTATTCTTTTGGGGAAACTCTGCACACTATGAGGGAGCATTTCCACTGGGAGAGTCAAGACTATTCTGAGTCTAAGAAAAGGCTCAGAGACTTCCGGCTTCTTCCTCAGCACATACCCCTTGCTATTCCACCTGTTCTAGACATTGTAGATGATGTATTTTCAGAGTCCGGACTGTCCCCTGACACTTTACCCCCTGCACCTGCTAAGCCAGACAGATACTACAGGGTCCCGTATTCTCATAAATTCCTATATAAAAACCCCGCTGTTGACCCAGAAACTATATCTCAGGGTCCCAAGGGGGTTAAAGCTTCCACTGCAAAAAACCCTGTTATCTCTGATAGGGATTCTAGGGCTCTAGGCAGATGGGGGAAAAAAGTTTCCACTTCTGCCACCCTGGCTGTAAGGGCTTTAAATTGTCAATTTCATATGCTTAAATATCAACAATATTTAATGCCACTACTTAAACAGAAAATGTTGACAATTACTGAATGTTCAGAGAACAAGGAATTGCAGGATTTATTGCATGCAACTGAACAAGTGGGAAAGCATACTTTGCAATGTGGTTATGATTCACTGGAAGCCTCTTGCAGGGCCACTGTTACAGGTTCTGTTATTAGAAGGCATGCTTGGTTAAAGGAACAAAATCTGCCTGATCATGTTAAAGCAAAATTATTAGATGCACCATTACAGCATGATACTTTGTTTGGTACTAAAGCAGAAGAGGTGTTGAAAAAAATGGAGGATAAAGCAAAATCCATGCAGACAGTCAATGATTTCTTACAGTTACAGCCACCCAGGTTTAGCAGGAACTGGCCTTCTAAAAATTGGTCCTTTCCAGTCTCAGACCACAAAGAGGCAGATACAGGCGTCCCAGAGACAGATCTCAGCCCCAAGGCTCATACAGGCCTAAACAATGGGGTGCTCCTACCTCCAAAAGCAGAGAAGACAAATCCCAACCTTACAGGAAACAGT
This sequence comes from Protopterus annectens, assembly GCF_019279795.1. Taxonomy (NCBI): domain Eukaryota; kingdom Metazoa; phylum Chordata; order Ceratodontiformes; family Protopteridae; genus Protopterus; species Protopterus annectens. The sequence goes on along the minus strand of NC_056744.1, from coordinate 1,456,080,821 downwards.
CCCAATGACTTTCCTCTACCATTTCCAAGCAGTTTTCTTTTGACAGCCCCCTTAGGGGGAAAACTAGCACTTTTTTTCATCAAATTGGCAAATGATTACCCAAGACAAATGGGTTCTGAACAGAGTGTCCCAAGGCTGCAGGTTCCATTTTCGCACTCTACCAAGGTCAAAAGCTATACCAGACCTGCCACACAATCAATGGACAGAGGCACAAAAACAAATTACAGCCGTCATGGGCATGAGGGCCATTCAGAATGTACCACAACAAGAGCAGGGGCAAGGATTTTACTCCAGACTTTTCCTAGTACCCAGGAAGGACAAAACCTGGAGACCAATTCTGGACCTGTCTATACTAAATACGTTTCTGGAAGTTCCAAAATTCAAGATGTTGACACTTCAGCAACTACTGCCCATGCTGGGAAAGAGGGCTTGGCTCGTAACTTTGGACCTAAAAGAGGCATACCTGCATGTCCAAATCAGACAATCTTGCAGAAGATAACTCAGATTCATAGCTGGCTCAATGCATTACCAATTCTCTGCACTGCCGTTTGGCTTATCTACTGCGCCCAGGGTGTTTACAAAATGCCTGGCACCAGTAATTGCATTTTGCAGACAAAAAGGAATTCAAATATATCCCTACTTGGATGACTGCCTAATTCAAGCAGAGAACAAAGACACTCTTCTAAAGCATCTGGCATTTGTAAAAATATTACTAATTGGCGTAGGGTACACAGTAAACGAAAAGAAATCAAAACTAGTGCCCTCTCAAGAGATAATATTCCTGGGTGCAAGCTTAAATACAACTACCCAGATGGCTTATCTCACGCCAGACAAGCAAAAACAACTGGCTACTTACTTCAAGAAATTGGCAACAAAAACCCACTTATCTCCAAGGAAAATCCTGCAGGCCTTGGGTTTCATGGCATCTTGCATTCTAATAATTCCATATGCCAGACTGCATATGAGGAAACTACAATGGTATCTGAAAAGTGTTTGGACTCAGCATTGCCACAGCCTGGAGACAGTAATTGGACTCATTCCCTGCCTACAACAGGAGTTTCGATGGTGGGCAGAAGCCTGTCACCACAGCAAGGGTCTGCCATTCAGTTTACCCACAGCCAGACAGACACTGACCATGGATGCATCAGATTATGCCTGGGGGGCCCATATGGCAGGAAAATGTATTCAGGGCACGTGGCCTGCAGACCAGATGCATCTTCACATCAATCAAAAAGAGATGCTAGCTGTTCAAAATGCCCTGACAGCTTTCAAGGACCTGCTTCATCCAGGACAAATACTGATAAAGACAGACAACACTACGGTCATGTGGTACATAAACAAGCAGGGAGGTACATATTCCTACCCCCTCTGCAGACAAGCAATGACCTTATGGGACACAGCATTGGCTTTTCAAGTTCACCTGCAAGCACAATTCTTGCCAGGAAAAACAAATATGCTGGCAGACGAACTAAGCAGAAACCTCATGGATCCCCACGAATGGAAACTGGATCCACAAGTCTTCAGGATGATAATAAGGAAATGAGGATGCCCAGACATAGATCTATTTGCCTCCCCTCACAACTGTCAATTGCAGAGATTTTGCACAAGGATTTACCACAAGCAAGCATGGAAAGTGGACGCCCTATCATTCAGCTGGAAAAATCTAACAGTATATGCTTTTCCCCCACTACCTCTCCTTCCCAGAGTACTCCTAAAGGTCAGACAAGAGAAGCCAAAAATGATTCTGATTGCACCAGACTGGCCACGCTAGCACTGGTACCCAATCCTAATGAGCTTGTCTCAAGGCCCAGCATGGATATTGCCTCAAACTTCTCACTTATTGACCCAACAAAACAATCAGATCCTGCACAGCCAACTCAGGACCTTAAATCTGGCGGCATGGCGGATAATGTAGCCATTCAGAAAACTCCTCTTTCAAAAGCTGTTATGGATGTTATCTTGGAGGCCAGAAGGCCTAGTACCAGAAAATCCTATGCAGAAAAATGGAAGAGATTCTGTGCTTGGAACCAGGAACAAGGCATTGACACGGCTGTACCAAATATCCCTCTGATTTTACAATACCTGACTGAGATGTTGAACAAAGGCCTTTCTTTCTCATCAATTAAGATTCATGCCTCTGCCATTTCTGCATATTACAATACGGAACCACCTATCATTTCTCATCCTTTAATAAGGCAGTACCTCAGAGGGGCCAAAAACATTAGGCCTCCAAGGAGAGCACCAATTCCGGCCTGGGACCTCAGTTACGTTTTGGAAAAACTCACATTGCCTCCTTTTGAGCCAGCATCAACAGCGGATATTAAATTCTTATCCTGGAAAACAGCTCTGCTCCTAGCCATAACCTCTGCAGGGAGAGTCGCGGAGTTACAAGCACTCATGGCTGTGGAACCTTTCATCATTTTTCATCCAGACAGGGTTTCTCTGAGGACAAACCCTACATTTATGCCTAAGGTGGTGTCCAGTGTGGCCCTCAATCAAACCATTCACTTGCCTATCTTTTACCCAAATCCACAGAACAAGAGTGAGAAAATTCTGCATTATTTGGACATGCGCAGGCAGTTACGCTTCTACTTGGACAGAACTAAAGCTTTCAGAAAGACTGAGCAACTTTTAGTGTCATATGCTGCAGGATCTCAAGGAAAGGCTATCTCAAAACAGACTATTTCTAAATGGATAGGCCATTGCATCCGTTTCTACTATTCTCAATGTGGCAAATTAGTGCCTAAGGGCATTAGGCCTCATTCCACCAGAGCAGCAGCCAATTCAGCAGCCTTCCTCAGAGGAGTACCAACCAAAGAAATCTTAGAGGCTGCAACTTGGAGTTCAGTGCACACCTTTATAAAGCACTACCACTTGCCTCTCTAATCTAAGTCCAGAGCAGGTTTCACCACTGCAGTTCTGCAGGGCCTCATAGCCTCTCCTAATCCTATTTAGCCCAGCCACCCATCCTCAGCTTTGGGATTCAACCCAAGAGTAATGACTGCAACAGTGAAACACGATGAACATAGTACAGTTGTGTACTTAACCATAAATGTAGATGTTCGGGTGTATTCACTGTTGCAGTCCAGGTTACCCACCCACCATCCCCCTTCTCTTTGCTGGGACTTATCTGCACTTCTCTATCCTATACAACCTTTTTGGTGTATTTGCTTGTAAATGAAGGAAATGTTATTTTTATGCATGCATTTTTTATTGATATGTTTTTTCAGCCTACCTATTTGGGGCACCTGACACCTGGGGCAAGAAAAACTGAAGAAAATGGCATTGGCTGCATCTTTTATACCCCTGGCACACTGACGTCAGGGAAGAGGCAACTGACGCCGGACCTAGACTTTGGAATCTGGCCGACTGCGGGTAGCCTGCCAGCAGGATAACCCAAGAATAATGACTGCAACAGTGAGTACACTCAAACATCTACATTTATGGTAGGTACACAACTGTACTTTCAGCATAAGGGAGATCAGATAACATATTTTCTGTCCCCCTCAATGTCTGGTTATCAAAAATCCCAAAACCTGCAGCTCAAACTCTTCAGCTGTGAAGCTCCGCCTCTTTTTTCATGATGCACTGCTCTCCCTAAATCTCCTCAGATTTTGTTTGCTGCTTCTAGCTATCAGATAGATAAGTGCCTTTCTGATGGTTTTTCTTCTGTTAGTGTTTGTTTCCTCTCCTATAGGTTTCTTTTAGCTGTAGTAGTTTTATAGTGGCTGGAGTTAAATGTCCTTGGTCATTTTGGTATTTGTCATCACTGGCCATCTTGTCTGTTGCTGGTGAAATGCTTTTACCACCATTTTCTGAGTTGGCTTTGTAGTCATTAAAAAAGTGCTTTACTTCCTTGTCTTTACAGCTTTGGTAATTAAGTGTTTTAACTATTTGGGTTTCGGGCTTGGTACCTAGATTTATGTGTTGCTGTTCTAGTTTTTGCTGTTGTGACTGGGTTTGTTGTGATTTTTGTGACCCATACTGGATGTCTAACTCAGCTTGTAGGATTGAGAAGGCTTCAGGTTTCAAGAAGAAGGTGAGCTTTGGGAAGAAGTTGCCCCGTACCCTCCCCCCCAGAGTCATAGGAGAAATGTGTTTATTTTCTGGTGTTTCCTACCTAGCCACTGAGTGCTAGGCTTGTGCTGCCTTTGGTGCCAGAGCCCTTACTGATTGCCAGGCACAGATGGTCTTCAAAGGGATACTTCCACCAGCTTTTTTTTTCCCTTCACATCTGTTAGTCAGGTACAGATGTCCTTCAAGGATGCAACTGCAGTCCTTACATATGGGTTGTCCTGCCTCAGGCAGCCCTTCGGTCGGCCGGATTCCAAAGTCTGGGTCCGGCATCAGCTGATGTCGCCCCTTTCCCGACGTCAGAGCGCCTGGGATATAAAAGCGTCAGCCGACGCCATCTTCCTCAGTCTTTCTTGCCGCGCAGTGCCCGAAGCAGAAGCAGTTCGCAAGTGCCGGTCGGCCAGCTCCTGTAAATTCAGCTACCAAAGACTTCAAAAAGCTAAGTACCCCGTTGGGGACTCTTTCTTGCCTCAGCCGATGTCAGATCAAACGGTTAAAGTTAATAATTGTTTAACTTGTGGGAAACAAATACCTCATAGGGATTTCCACTCTTACTGCCTCCCCTGCCTAGGCCCAGACCACGACATCTCGGCCTGTACAGCCTGTGCCTCCTTCAATAGACGCACTCTTAGGCGTCGGTCGGAGTTTGCAGGGGATTTTTTTGGGGATAGTTACTGTTACAAGATGCCGTCGGAGCTTCCGACTACTCATTTAACTAAAAAACGGAAGGACAAGGACCGACACACGCGGCCCGTGGTTTCGGCCAAAACCACGCCTAGGCCTACTGCGAGTGTCTCGGTTTCTGCTGAAACAGAATCCTTGGCACTTCCGACCGACGAAACCGCACAACCGACAACCTCGGTCCCGGAGGCCACCTCTGAGTCGGTCATAGAATTCCCCTCTGAAACCGGTGCTCTGGAAACAACCGACACCATTTCTCTAGATAAAACTACTCCAGCATGTGGGGCAGCCAGGCCTCCTGCATCCATGTCCATAAAGGCATTTACCCGTGCTAAAGCTGCTAAACAGCCTAAATCTCTCCCTCCCAAGGCTATTCCTCAGGGATCCACTACCGGTTCACGGATTTTAAGTTTAGCTGAGGACCTTATTTCCTTAATTAGGGGCTCTCAGCCACATCCGGACAGGGGCTCTCAACCCCCTCTAGAAAAAAGGCCCAGGGTTGAGCACACAGATCCCCAGTCTTCTGATGAGGCCTCAGATGACTCTGTTCTATCACACTACCAGGAGGAGGCCTTTACAGCCTACGAAGATTCTGATGCAGAGGAATCTATTCCCTCGGCCTCCCCTCCTGAAGAGTTGTCCTTTGGGGAGACACTACACTCCATGAGAGAGCATTTCAAATGGCAGGGCCAGGAATTCTCTGATTCCAGGAAGAGGTTAAGGACTTTTTTGCATTTACCTCAGCATAGACCTTTGGCTATTCCTCCTGTTTTAAATGTCATTGATGATGTGTACTCTGAGTCTAGTATTTCACCAGACTCCCTTCCTCCGGCTCCTATCAAACCCGACAGGTACTACAGGGTCCCGGACTCACATTATTTCCTTTACAAGGGCCACTCTGCTGACCCAGAAACTATTTCCCAGGGCCCTAAAGGGGTTGCAACCACCACTACTAAAAATCCACTTCCTTCTGAAAGGGAGTCCAGGGCTTTAGAGAGATGGGGTAAAAAAGTGTATACTTCTTCCACTCTTTCTATGAGGGCATTAAATTGTCAATTCCATATGATACAGTACCAAGAGTATTTGTTAGATGAATTGCATAAAAAACTTTTTTCGCCTGAACCCCTAGATCACAAGGCACTTCAGGATCTGGTACATAACTCCCAGCAGGTTAGCAACCATTTCTTGCAGTGTGGTTATGATGCATTGGAAGCTTCATGTAGGTCAGCAATGACAGGTGCAGTCATACGTAGACATGCTTGGCTGAAGGAACAAACTCTGCCAGACCATGTTAGAGCAAAGCTACTGGATGCTCCACTGGAAAATCAAAAGTTATTTGGCTCCACGGCTCAAGAGGTCTTAAAGAAATTTGAGGAAAAGGCTAAATCAGTACAGTCAAATATTTTCTCCAGGTCCAACCACCAAGATTCAGCAGAAATTGGCCTTCTAAGAATTGGTCCTTTCTGGACACAGACAGATCTCAAAGAGGCAGAAACAGACGTGCCAGAGGTAGAGGGCAAGCTCGAGGCTCCTACAGAGGACGTCAATGGCAGCCTCCTAACCAGAGAGGTACTGCAGGGCCTACAACTACTACACAAGGACCATCTCAATGACTTGACTTTGTCCCCGCCAACCAGGTCTCAATTGGAAGCACCTTTGGGCGGAAAGCTATCTTTATTCTCAAAAAATTGGCATAGTATTACAAAGGACAAATGGACACTGCAAATAATAGACAAAGGATACAGGTTCCATTTTCATACATTACCAAAAAGGTAAGGCATGCCAAACCTGCCACCAAACCAAAGGGCAGAGGCTTTAAAACAAATTTTCAAACTACTACAAATGAAAGCAATAGAAAGGGTTCTTCTCACAGAACAAGGCCAAGGATTTTATTCCAGACTATTCCTTGTTCCAAGAAAAGAAAAGCAATGGAGGCCAATTCTGGACTTGTCCGCACTGAATACTTACCTCATTGTGCCAAAATTCAAAATGCTGACCTTACAGCAACTCCTTCCCATGCTGGGCAAGGGGTCATGGCTGGTAACTCCAGACCTCAAGGAGGCATACCTGCATGTCCCTATCAGACAAAGTTGCAGAAGACACCTCAGATTTCTTGCAGGTTCAGAGCATTATCAATTCTCAGCATTGCCCTTTGGCTTATCTACTGCACCCAGAGTATTCACGAAATGCCTGGCATCAGTAATTGCACATTGCAGACTTCAGGGGATTCAAATATACCCATACCTGGATGACTGCCTCATACAAGCGGACAGCCAGCAAACACTGGTAAAACACTTAAACTATGCCATCCGACTACTACAGGCCTTGGGATACACAGTCAACATTCAGAAATCAAGACTTGTTCCATCCCAGCGAATAATTTTCCTGGGTGCAAAACTGGATACAAACACCCAAATGGCTTTTCTCACAGAAGAAAAACAAGCACAACTACCGGATTATTTCAGAAATCTGACAACACAAACCCAGCTAACTGCAAGGAAAATCCTGCAGGCCCTGGGTTTCATGGCATCTTGCATTCTTCTGATTCCACAAGCAAGGCTGCATATGAGGAAACTACAATGGTACCTAAGGAGTCTATGGTCTCAGCACAGTCACAGCCTAGAAACTCTGATTCCCCTCATTCCATGCCTTCAAAAGGAATTCCTGTGGTGGGCAAAAGCAAGCCAGTCAAACATGGGCCTGCCTTTCAGCAAGCCACATACCAACCAAACCATTACAATGGACGCCTCAGATCATGGATGGGGAGCACACATGGAGGGCAGATGCATTCAAGGACAATGGACACAAAAAGAATTGCATCTGCACATCAACCAAAAGGAAATGCTGGCAGCGATACATTCCATCGAGGCCTTCAAGCACTTCCTGCACCAAGGTCACCTGTTAATAAAGACAGACAATACCACAGTTATGTGGTACATAAACAAGCAAGGAGGTACTCATTCATACTCTCTTTGCAGGCTGGCGATGAATCTCTGGGAACTTTCCCTAAAACTCAATATAGAGCTACAATCCCAGTTCGTACCAGGAAAAGACAATGTACTGGCGGACAGCCTGAGCAGAAACATCATGGATCCACACAAATGGATGTTGCACCCGGATATCTTTCTCCAGATAACACAATCATGGGGAAGGCCGGACATAGATCTTTCTGCCTCCCACCACAACCATCAACTGAGGAAATTCTGAACAAGAACATACCATCCTCAAGCATGGAAAGTGGACGCCCTCTCCTTCAGCTGGAATACTCTAATAACAGTATATGCATTCCCACCGCTGCCACTGATGACCAAGATCTTACTGAAGATCAGGACAGAGCAACCAAAAGTAATTCTGATAGCCCCGGACTGGCCAAGACAACACTGGTATCCACTGTTAAGGAGCATGTCACGCACGAAACCTTGGCCTCTACCACAATGGCCACTTCTACTGACACAACACAATTACAAGACTCTGCACTCCAGCCTCAAAACCTTACAGCTGACAGCCTGGAAAATACCTTGACTCCTCGCCAGGATAAACTATCCAAGAGGGTAGAGGATATCATCATGGAAGCCCAGCGTCCTTCCACAAGAAAAGCATATTCAGCAAAATGGAAAAGATTTCGTACCTGGAACACCACAAAGGGTCAAGATCAGACAGTCATGAGCATTCCACATATTCTGGAATACTTGGCTGAAATGCTCCATAATGGCCTTTCTTATTCCTCCATAAAAATTCATGCTTCAGCAATTTCAGCAGAGTACAACACTAATCCACCTGTATTCTCTCATCCTCTACTAAGGCAGTTTCTAAGAGGGATAAAAAACATCAACCCTCCAAGGAAACCACCAGTGCCTACATGGGACCTTAACTTCATGTTGGAAAAATTAACTCTTCCTCCATTTGAACCAGCAGCATCTTCAGAACTACAATTCCTATCTTGGAAGACTGCCTTCCTTCTGGCCATAACCTCAGCAAGAAGAGTATCCGAGTTACAGGCCCTCATGGCAGCACAGCCTTTTCTCATTTTTCATCAGGACAGAGTCTCTTTGAGAACCAATCCTTCATTCATGCCAAAGGTGGTATCCAGGGTTTCACTGAACCAAGCTATTCACCTGCCGACCTTCTTTCCAAATCCACAAAATAAGGGAGAGAAACTTCTGCATACTTTGGACATCCACAGACAGTTGCACTACTACTTGGACAGAACTAAGACTTACAGAAAAACTGACCAACTCTTTGTAGCATATGCTGCTGGTGTACAAGGAAAAGCAATTTCCAAACAGACAATTTCAAAATGGATAGGAAATTGCATTTGGTTCTGTTACTCTTTTCATGGAAAAGCTGTGCCAGCTAACATAAGGCCTCATTCCACCAGAGCAACAGCCACCTCCACAGCCTTCTTAAGAGGGGTGGCTACAAAGGACATTTTAGAAGCTGCTACATGGAGCTCTGTGCATACATTTTCCAAGCATTACAACTTGCCCTTATATTCCAGATCCAGAGCGGGCTTTGCTAATGCAGTCCTGCAGGGCTTGTTAGCTACACCATCCTTTTCTTAGGTCCTACCTCCCCCAGCTGGGCTATGGTATTCTACCCATATGTAAGGACTGCAGATGCATCCTTGAAGGACATAGTACAGTTTTGTACCTACCATAAATGTAGATGTCCGATAGGTATACATCTGCAGTCAGGTTTTCCCTCCCTCCTACCCCTCTGTGGTATACTATGGGTACATATCCCTCATTTTAGCTAGCTGGGGTTATCTTTTATGGTGTATTTGTTTTTTATTACTGTGCATGTTTGGAATTTTTTCATTTCTCCAAATTTAGCCTTACTTAGAGGGCAACTGGCATCTGGGGCAAGAAAAACTGAGGAAGATGGCGTCGGCTGACACTTTTATATCCCAGGCGCTCTGACGTCGGGAAAGGGGCGACATCAGCCGACGCCGGACCCAGACTTTGGAATCCGGCCGACCGAAGGGCTGCCTGAGGCAGGACAACCCATATGTAAGGACTGCAGATGCATACCTATCGGACATCTACATTTATGGTAGGTACAAAACTGTACTTTCTCCTCCCCCCAAAAAGACTAGTGAGAAGAGAAATTTTGAAAGAGAAAAGGAAAAGGCCAAACGTGGAGAGAGAAAAAGTGAGAGGGGCCCATAAATGCTCTTATTCCTCTCTCAAGGGTCAGCCAGATCCCAGCCAAGGTATTGCATCTGTAGCCCCTCTGCACCAATCTCCTGTGACAGTTCCAGGTTCAGAATTGTCAGGCTGTCTGATCTTTAGTATTCCAAGCCCCTTCTTGGCTGCGCCTCCATTTGTGAATCCGCTCCACTCCCATTATTCCAATAATTCATAGACACGTTTTCTCCTGAGCCATCCCCATCAGGTCCAGATGTCACCCTTTCTGATCAGGGAGACTTCCTTACCTCTCCTTCAACCCACCAGGCCATCTTCTATGGCTTCATCTAGGTTTGCTAAATCCACCAGAAATGTGTATTCAGACTTGGAGCAACTCATGCCTACCTTCTTGAAGCCCCAGATAGACCATGGGAATCACCCCTTCACCCTTGATTTCAAGTGTGCAGGGTCCTCCTCCTTCAGCTCCAAAACTTGATGTTCCTCTTCCTCTGGCTCATCCTTCAGTGTTAGTGTCCACAGTTATGATTCTGCCCTGTCTTACCCTTTTGTCAGTGCTGACAGCTTGGCTGTTTGTGTCCCCAGTTTCTTCCTTGATGTGTTTGACTCCGGTTCCTTCAGAGTCAAGCACATGTGATATTGGGGCTGAGGTCCTGGGGTCAGGTATAACTCTGGGGTTTATGGGGGCATCAGTCCCCTGGATGGCGTAGCTTTGGAGTGCTGAACTGTGGTCTTGATATCTGATCTGACTAGGTTAACAATGGGAACTAAAACCCCTCTTAGGTATGTAGATTGTAAGGGATCCCTTCCCAGCCTTCCGGCTTTGGCACTGTCATTCAGCATTTTGCAAAGGATCCTATGTCACTCAGAGACCAGGGTTTTTTGTTCCCAAGTCAGATCCATCTGGATTCTCCACTCCATCTAGGGTCTTAGGTTTGCATGAGTTGTCTTCGGGACAGCTTGCATGTATTGGCCTTGAGCAGCCCAAGGCTAGGGCTCCCATATTGCTTCTGTATAACCCTAGCTTCCCCATCCCAGGAGGCTCACATATAGGGCAAGTGCAAGAGGAAGCCCTTAGACTCTCTTGAGGAGTCCCACAACTAGCACTCCAGTTTCACTGAAGGAGAAGGGTCCCTCATATCTCCCATTGAAGCTGACTCTTGTGATGATTTGCTGGAATTGATGGACAGTGAGTGGGATGGACCACAGAAACCCCTTTCCTCGAGGAGTCATTTTTTTTTTCTTTAGGCTTTTGGTGCAGGCCCAGCCATGTCATAGGTGGGTACCCCTTCCAAGCATCATTATCTACATGACGTCCCAGAGAGCTTGGAGAGAATCTGATGTGGTGGAGTCTGTCTGAAGCTGGGCAAGTTGTTGGTTCTTCCCAGGGCTATGTTGTTTTGGAGCAGTGGTCCCACAGTGGACAATGTTATGGTCACTGTATCCACTAAAAAGGAAATCTCTAAGGAGAGTATGGCGTGCCATCTCTCCTCAGATAGGGAGTTACATTTCTGGACTGCTTTAGGAAGCATGCACATGCTTCAGCCACATCTGCCTACTATGAGCTGAACTGTTTGGCTCCCTTGACTAGACTCCAAAGTCAATGGCATCACAACAGTCTCTTGGGGCTCACAAGTCTTTAGAAACTCACTTATCTATAATGCTCATCTCGGACTTATCCATGAGACTCCTTTTGAATACAGCAGATGGTATGGCCTACACGACAGGCACAGTGCCACCATGCTTGGATGTGCCTATATAACCTTACAGATTGCTTTGAGGTGTCATTTCTCAATGCACCCTTTGATAGGTCCACCTTGTTTGGGACTAAGGTAAAAGACACACATTCACTAGGAGTGAACAAGAAGGGAAGACTTTGCCATGGGAGTTTGTTTCTGTACCACACGAAAGACATTTACCATAGGTTCATAGGTTGGTACTAGGCTGTCAGCCCTAGGGCCTATACAAGCCTAGCCATAACAATTCCTCGGCAATTTCTTCCCACACTATTTACTTCCCTGAACCCGTCTAGCAGGGCGACTGACGTGATCCCCGGGGTGAATTTCCTTTCTCCCATCCAATCTGCAAGGTTCCTTTTGAAGAGGGCCAAAGAGGCGCTCTGCTTGACAAGTATGGACAGTCTATTCCAGAGTCTGGGGAGTCTCTGGGTCAGGAACCTATCCCTCCAGCATGTTTTGTTTATTGTGATGACCAGGTTTAGATCCTTGGAGCATGCGGCTCTGAGGGATAAGTGTAGCATGTCCAACAGCTCTGGGTTTGACATGGCCTTGTATGTTAAGCAGAGATCGCCTCTGAGTAGACAGTATGCGACAGAGTATAGCTGGAGTTTTTTAAGGTGGTCAGCATAGGGCATCTGCTTTAGGCCTGTGATTCTTTTTGTGGTATTTTTGCAGCCTTTCCAGTTGTTGCAGGTGTCTTGAGAGGTACATACCAAATGGGGCGTTGTATTCTATAATGGGTCTAATGAGGGATGAGTACAGTGGGACAATGACCTCCTTTTCTTCTGGATGAAAAGCCCTTAGTGATGAGGTGTGCCACATAGAAGGATTTCTTGACTGTTGTGGCGATGTGGTTATCGAAGGTGAGACCACTGCCCACCTGTGTCCCTAAGTCTCTTATCACACTTTCAGTATTTAGTCTACTGCCACCTCTGCGGTAATTCATGGGTACATGTTTTTCCCAAAGGGGATAACTATACATTTCTTGGCATTGAACTTGAGCCCATGGCTCTGGCACCAAGCATCTGTTTCTGTAAGGCCCTTTTGTAAAGTATCCACATAATTTGGTGATTCAATAATGGCTCCCAGTTTGCAGTCATCTGCAAACTTTGTTAGCCAGAGTCCCTTAGTATTGGCCTGTACTTCAAAGAAGTAGATGCCAAATAAGAGTGGTCCCAGGACTGAACCCTGAGGTACTCCACTTGTCACTTGTCTGGAACTGGATTTGGAGTCCACTACATTTACATTGTGGGTTCTGTCAGTAAGCCAGTTGGCAACCCATCGAGTGATGTAGGAATTAATGCCCAGCTTAGTATGTTTATCTATGATTCCAGAGTGGGGGATGGTGTCAAAGGCCTTGGTGAGGTCCAGATAGTCTGTGTGGACTGCCTTACCCTCGTCCACGGCTCTAGAGACTGATTCAAAGAAGTCAATCAGGTTCAGGAGACAAGATCGGCCCTTCACGAAACCAAACTAGGTGGGGACAAGTGTTTGAAGGTTGCCAATATCTTTGTTTATAAGTTCCTTGATAATACATTCCATGGCCTTGCAGATCAGGCTTGTCAAGACTCATGGGGTGGTAGTTCCCAGAATCCAAGGTGGATACCCCTTTGTGGAGTGGGATAATTGTAGCTGTGCACCACTCAGTGGGCACGAAGCCTGAGGTGAGGCTATGGTTAAACATGACACTTAGATGAGGTACCAGTTCATTTTGTAGTTCATGTAGTACACATCCCGGGATGTCATCTGGTCCCAGGGATGCTGTATTCTTAGCTTTGGAGAGTGTGTTTTTTTTTACCTGTGTGGCCATCATTACTGGAATTTGGCAATCTTCCAGTATTGAGATGGGCCATTTAGGGGGTGAGAGGGGGGTGAAGTTGGCACTGAATCGATCTGCCAGGATATTGGCAATATCCTTGGGATCAGTGTATTTAATGCCATTCTGTTGTAGCTCAGAGCAGATCTGAGCATTGCCATTTAGATTCTTGACATAGTTATAGAATGCCTTGTGGTTGTCTTTGGAATCTTTGGCAATTTTATTTTTGTAACTAGCTTTGGAGGATTTTATGAGGGATCTCTGCTTCTTACTGAGGCTGGTAAGGGAGTTTTTTTGCATCCTGGGATTTTCCTCTTTTCTGCAACAGTTTCTTCCTTTTGTTGTAAAGTTTGTTTATGGCAGGGGACCACCAGATTGGCTTCATTTTTTTGGAGGAGAGCATCTTGGTTTTATTTGGGATGGCACAATTCATGCATGAGTGGATGTGCTTGTACAGTGCCTTAGTGTAGGACTCAGAAGTTGAACTTTCAGTTCCCATCTGCATGGGTGTCATGGTTTGTCACTTCTGACTTGAGTAGCATGAAGTTGGCTTTGGAGAAGTTTTGTTATGGAGGTTTCCTTACTGGGGGGTGGGGGTGGCATGTGGATGTTAAGGGTGATTATCTTATGGTCTGACCTGACCGACGAGGGGGTGACCATAGGTGTGGAGTATCAATTTCCCATGTTGGTAATGATCAGATCTTGCATATTGGAGCCTCTGGTGGGACAATGGATTAGTTGATCCAAGACATTGGAATTTATGAATTCCAAGAACCGTTGGGCAAAGGTGCTGGTACATGAGTAGTTTTCCCAGTTAATGGCAGGATAGTTGAAGTTACCCAGTATTAGGATGTTTGGTTGTATCTTAATATTTTCCAGTAGGTTTAGAAAGGTGTGGTGTGAATCTTGGGGCATGGTGGGGGATCTGTAGCAAGCTACAATTTGGATTGCAGTCTTACCTTGTGTTAGTTGCACCTGGAGAATTTCAGACGCATTGTGTTGGGCAACTAGCCTTGTGGTGTGAATATCCTTGGTATGAATATGGACACTCCTCCACCTTTAGTGTTTCGATCCTGGTTTGGTGGCCGAAAAGTGTGGTAAGAGTTGTAGCCTGGTATTGTAGAGGTGCTCTCTGGAGCCTTGAACCAGGTCTCAGTTACTGCAGATATCGATGTTCTCCATTTTTAGGAGTGCCTTGAGAGAGTGCATTTTGAGGTTTAGACTTCTAGCATTGAGTAGCATTACCTTCAGATTTTTGCATGCTTGTACCTGTTACGGTGGTGGTTTTGTCCTTTGAACTTTGCCTAAAAAAGGCACTATAGGGGTGGCAAGAGCCTTAGCCAGTAACCTGAATCCCAGGGGCGACAGGTGCAGACCAGCTCTGGCAAAGTATCATGGTCTGTCGATCATATCTTCCAAGGCAGACAGATACTGGATCCCCTTTGAATGACACCAGAAGCTTAGCCAATTGTTGAAGTCAATCATTTTGTCCTTATATTGTGGTATCATTCTAGGCGAATGCAGGATGCTACTTAGGGCTAGGGTCATACCTGCCTGGGCCACATGATCCGAGAGCTCTTTCATGTCTCTTTTCATGTAGTCCAAGGAGGTACGTCTCAAGTCATTCACTCCAACATTGACAATGGCAGAGTCATATTTATACTTGTTGTGGAGTGACTTGAGAGCATGTGTTATGTGGCTGATTCTGGCACCTGACAGGCAGCTGACTGTAATTTTCTCCTTGTTCATGCTGATGAGTGGGACATCAGTATGTCTGACTATAGAGTCACCTATGACTAAAGTGTTGGGTACATTGTCTTGCCTTATTGGTTAGCACACTGATGTTGTGAGCTATGTGACACTTTGGTTGTGATTGGTGCTTGCATTTCAGGTTCGGAGGTCCTTGTTGCTTGGGCAGGTTATAGTTAAGGGAATCCGCATATGTGGATTTAGTGTTGCTATGTGTGGGTGGTGGTGTGGGTTTAGAAGGGCTATGTGTTGCTTGAGGTGTAGTGCGGGTGTTAACCTTCTCCTCTTGACTGTCTAGCACAATCTTGACTGGAGAGAGCTTTGCTTCCAGTTTGTCTATGTAAGTGCATCTCTCACAGGTTGTAGTGGTGGGTGGTAGGAGGAGAGGGTTGTCTGTGTACATGAGACAATTGCTGCATTACCCCAGTATGCCCAGATTCACCAGGTGGACAGGAGAAATCACTGGAAGCTGACCCTTGGACATGCCTGGTTTGGTGCTTTTTTGCTGTTTTCTCTTACCTGCTTTGCAATTATAGGCTGTTTAGTGCCTATGATTAATTTCTCCTTATTAACAAAGAGAGTTGAGTGCTTGTACCAGTTAAGACTTCCTAGTGATTTCCAGCAGGTATTAGAGCAAGTGCTAGTCACATGGATGCTTAAAGGTAAGATGAAAAAAATGTTTATCCTAAACACTGCAGTGTGCACTAGAGAAGTTAGATGTGAAAGTAGGTAACTTAAGTTTTACTTGCCTAAAAAGTTAAGTTTTACTGGGGGGGATCACTATTTTTAAAACAGCAACATAGATTGAAAGAGGATGGTCACTTTTTGTATTCTGGTACTATGCAATAAAATAGGATGGCCAATAAATTTAAATAGTTGAAGGGGAGTGATTTCACAAAATGATAATTTTGTGCTTACTCACACAAGCCAGTGAAAGCAGAGAGGAAATGAGATATATGGTCAAATTAACATAAGAAACAGGCAATTAGAAAGACAACAGTATTTAAGAACAGAATAGTAACAGTGTGGGAGGGTGGGAAAAATTTCTGCCTGATTCACAAGAGACAGAGCTGTGGTCTCTTTTGAAGTTTTAATATGCAGTTAAAAGCTGACTACAAGTAAAACACAAGGTAAAGAAAACTAATCACAGTATTCAAAATATAAAAAGGCAATAAAGTAATACAAAGTACAACAAATAAAAAGGAAAATAACCTTTCCATCACAGCAACGTGTAGCAGAGTCTGTGTGAGCCTTTCCTAGTAAAGCTCTGAAATGTTTTATTTTACCCCTTAAATAGAAGGTTTAATTCCTAGCTCCACCCCCCCAGTTCACAAATAAGTGACCTCTTCTATCTTCTGTATTACTCCTTAATTGATCAGTTCTAATTTCTGCCTGACTCACAAGAGACAAAGCTGTAGTCTCTTTTGAATTTTTAATATGCAGTTAAAAGCAGACTACAAGTAAAACACAAGGTAAAGAAAACAAATCGCAGTATTCAAAATATAAAAAGGCAACAAAGTAATGCAAAATACTACAAATAAAAAGCAAACTAACCTTTCCTTCACGGCAAAGTGTAGCAGAGTCTGGGTAAGCCTTTCTTAGTAAAGCTCTGAAATGTTTTATTTTACCCCTTAAATAGAAGGTTTAATTCCTAGCTCCACCCCCTCAGTTCACAAATGATTAACCTTAAGTGACCTCTTCTATCTTATGTATGAGTCCTTAATTGATCAGTTCTAATTTCTGCCTGACTCACAAGAGACAGGACTGTGGTCTCCTTTGAAGTTTTAATATGCAGTTAAAAGCAGGCTACAAGTAAAATACAAGGTAGAGAAAACAAATCACAGTATTCAAAATATAAAAAGGCAATAAAGTAATACAAAATACAACAAATAAAAAGCAAACTAACATTTCCTTCACCAGAAAGTAGAGAGAAGAAAAACAAATCTTCTTTTGTAAATCCTTCACTGTAGGTGAAGCTGCATCCCTGTGGCACAGGGGCTGTTCTAAGGGCAGGGGCAATTGGCAAAATCAAGGCTTTGTGGCCCCTTTGTCTGAAAAGCCTTTTCAGTGCTCCTGAATGGTTGCCCTATTGCCCCACTCCTGAGGCAGTCAAGTGCACTTGGCTCTCCATGCAGAAGATTGAGAGGCTATCAGTTTAGACACTTGAATGTTGAGAGTCATTTCCATAGGATACTCCATTTCCTTCCTTTTTATTTCAAATGAGAAACAGAGATCCCTTCCTAATGTTCTACAGTGGCAGTAAATGGAAGCAGCAGCGGAAATCCAAAAACTGCTCTCAAATTGAGTCATCTAAGAGGTTTCCACCAGACCAGTGAGGATCCAGAGTCTACTCAAGATTTTGTTTGGTGCCAAATCAAAACAAGAACCTCAATAAACTGAACTTCTATGTGAAACACACCAAATTCCAGATGATGGTGCACTCCATTCTCCCTCTTCTGAGGATTCCTACTGTTACATAAAAATTGCAAGGCATTTCAGGGGTTCCTGTCCTTCCAGCTTGGAATCTGTCATTACCATTTTTTTGCACTGCCCTTTGGCCTTACTACAGCCCCTGAGGTGTTTGAGTGTATGGCAGTGGTAGCAGCCTGGCTCAGGCTATGGGGAATTTGGATCTTTCCTTACCTGGATGACTTGCTTCTTACAGCAACTTCAATGGTGTCTCTTATTCAGACCAGAGACAATCTGCTCCAGTTGAGTCTGTCCTTGGGCATTACAGTGAATTACAAGTGCAACCTAGAACCTGTTCAAGTTCTGGAATTCATCGATGCCATCTGGACATCATCAACCAAATTACCAAGTTGCAACCCCCTACCCCAGACTTCTATCTTTACTGATTGAAGCCAGTCAGGTTTTACTTTCTCAAAAGCTGCCAGCTTCCCTGGATGTACAGCTTCTCAACCTGATGGCTGCTGTTATCAGTCTTGTGCTGTTGGCCATGTTTTTCATTAAGTTTCTTCAGTGGATCTTCACGGTCCAGTGATCAATTTCTTCTCATTATTTGAGCTTTCCAGTTTGGCTTATCAGCATATGCAATCAGCACATTTTTTGGTGGCTGGTTTCACAGTAGGTTCCAGTGGTTTGTCTTTTTCTTTTTCCTCAGCCCAAGGCCATAGCTACCATGGCTACTTCCCTCCCAGAGTGAGAGGGGGAATTGTGAGGGGAAGACGGCCCAAGTCACCTAATCCCCATCAGAAGTCCACCTTCACTTCAGTGTCTTGGAGATGAGAGCAGTCCTCCTAGCATTCAGAAAATCAAATCAACTCTGTATCCTTTTGATACTCTAGCTTGGGGTAAGCCTGTTTCCATGGTAACCTTGTCCAAATAGCTTTTGGATTGTATTTCCTTTGTTAATTCTATGCAAGGCATCCCTTTACCTAGTAAACCTAAAGGTTATTATTCAGCCATAGCTGTTGCTATTTCTGCCTTTTTTTCTTAGGCTTCCTTCGATGATATTTGTGCAGTAGCTATTTGGTCAAATACTTGTACTTTTGTGACCCATTAAAAGTTGAATATTCAGTCCAGATTCAGGTAATCCCTTGGCTCTGCCCTTTTTTGGAATGTTCTCCCTGATACCACCCTTTTCAACTGGCTGGGGACTATGTACCACAGGTTGAGGCAGACTGAAAAGACAGCATCAGTACATTAGGTACAACTAACATTGAGTAAGACTGCGATTCAGGTTGTAACCTGTTATAGGTCCCCAACCATGTCACAAGACTCTCACTCCACATTCCTAAGCACCCTGGAAACTATTAGGGCCCAACTCAACACTCTCATACTAGGTGACTTCAACTTCCTCTCCATTAACTAGGAAAACTCATGCACTAGTACACTGGCCCAATGCTTCCTGGAATTCATCAATTCCAATGCCTTGGACCAGCCCATTCTTACCCCCACTAGAGGAAGCAACATCCTTGACCTGGTTATTACTAACATGGGCAACTGTTGCTCTACACCAATAGTCAATTCCTCCCTGGTTAGATCCGACCACAAACTAATAACCATGGAAATCCACATGTCATCTACACCCCCCATAAAGGTAACCACCATGAACAACTTCTCCAAACCTGACTTTGGGCTTCTAAAAACAGAGGTGGCTAACTTAATGGCACTCATGTCAATGGAAAATAGATGCATGACTGCCGAATCATACACAAATGCACTGTACGAACACGTACATAAATGCATGGAACTAGCCATACCCAACAGAACCAATTCGCTCTCCTCCAAAAAAAAGAAGCCAGTATGGTGGTCCCCTGCCATTAATAAACTCTACAGTAGAAGGAAGAAACTGTTGCAGAAATGGTGAAGTCCCAAGACTGGAAAAACTCCCTTCTTAGCCTCAACAAAAGGTGGAGATCCCTCATCAAAACCTATAAAGCCAGCTATGAAGGCAGAATTGTGGCAGACACTAAAAATAACCACAAAGCCTTCTATAGTTATATCAAGAATCTCCATGGCAATACCCAGGTTTGCTCTGAGTTACTGCACAATGGTACCTCCTATACTGAGCCAACAGATATTACCAACATACTGACCGACAGATAAAGTGCCAACTTTACCCCTCTCTCCCGCCCTAAAGGACCAGTCACAATACCGGAGGAATGCCAGGCACCCAGCATTACTGCAGCACAGGTTAAAGCTGCATTGTCCAAGGCCAAGAATACAGCTTCCACGGGACCTGACAATATCCCTGGATGTGTTCTACATGAACTACAAAGTGAACTGGCACCACATCTGTGTGCCCTGTTCAATCACAATCTCACCTTGTTTTGTCCCTACTGAATGGCGCACTTCTACAGTCATCCCTCTCCATAAAGGAGGAGCGAATACAGACCCTGAGAATTATCGCCCCGTTAGCCTGACGAGTCTGATATGTAAGGCTATAGAGAGCATCATCATGGACCTAATTAACAAGATATAGGGAATCGCCAAACTCTAGATCCCACTCAGTTTGTTTTTCCGAAAGGTAGATCATGCCTGCTCAACCTGGTTGACTTCTTTGAGTTAGTCACCAGAGCTACGGATGAGAGCAAGGCAGAGTTCATGCAACCTACCTCAATCTGGCCAAGGCCTTTGATACCATTCCCCACTCAGGAATTATTGATAAACTCACCAAACTTGACATCAACCCCTGTATCACTAGGTGGGTTGCAAATTGGCTCACAGATAGAACCCACAGTGTGAAAGTAGCAGACTGTAAGTCAAACTGTTGACCAGTCACAAGTGGAATCCCACAAGGATCAGTCCTGGGTCCTCTCCTGTTTGGTATCTACTTCTCAGAAGTCCAGGCCAACACGGAGAGACTCTGGCTGACCAAGTTCACAGACGACTGGAAGCTGGGAGCCATTATTAACTCACCAAGTGATGGAGACATCCTACAGAAAGGCCTCACTGAGACCAATGACTAGTGTCAAAACCATGGCCTTAAGCTTAATGCCAAAAAAATTTCATCATCCCTTTTGGAAAAAACTCAGTTCCCACTAATTACCACATCAGTGAGAGCCCACTGAACACTGAAGGCGTTATAAGAGATCTGGGGACACAGGTTGATAGCAACCTCTCCTTCAACCACCACATTGCCACTGTGGTCAGAAAGTCCTTCTGTGTGGCACATCTCATTACCAAGGGTTTTGCATCCAGGAAGAAAGAGGTCATCATCTCTCTTTACTCTTCGCTCATTAGGCCACTCATCGAGTATAATGCCCCATTTGGCATGTACCTCACTGGACACCTGCAATAGCTGGAAAGGCCAAAAAAGTACCTCACAGATAGGATCCTAGGCCTTAAACACATGTCCTACATGGACAGACAAAAAATTCCAGCTATTCTGTGTCGCATATTGTCTACTAAGAGGCAATCTCTGCTTGACTTACAAAGTCATGTCTGACCCAGCTCTGTTAGAAGTGCTACATCTAAAGAAATCCCTCCACACCACACACTCCAGAGACCTCAACCTTATTACCACAATCAACAGAAAATGCTGGAGGGACAGGTTCATAACCCAGAGACTGCCCATGCACTGGAATAGACTTCCCATATATGTCAAGCAGAGCACCTCACTGGCCGTCTTCAAGAGAAATCTTGATGAGTGGATGGAAAATAGAAAGTTCACCCTAGGGATCACTCCAGTGGCTCTACTTGATAGAGGCACTGGGAACTAACATTGGGTGGCACGATGCCAGGGAACTTCTATGGGCTAGGCTTGTAAAGGTTCCAGGGCTATTAGCCGAGAACACACCTATGAACATTTTGTACTTATCACAGCACTAGATTTGCATTGTTTTCTTCCATCCATCTTATCCATCCCTCCTTTCCTCCTTCTAAATTGTCATCTTGTTTGAGTGGCGTCTGATAAACTGAGCAAATCTGTAATTGGGAACTTGTTCTTCATTCTTCCATTTTATATGGGTGGTGTACTTTCCAGTGATTAATATATGGTAAGGCAAACTTGATCTGAAGAGATTCAGGAAGGACAGTGCACTATGGGAGAGGAGGCATAGCTACGAAGCTGAATATTCTAATATGCCAGCTTCAGAGCTGATTGAATCCAGTCACCCACAGGTTTAGATGAACAGAAGAAGGCACATTTCTAGTGTTATGGTAAGTACATAACTTTCATTTCTGAACTTCTGAATGTGCTTTCCTTTGGATGAGAAGTTAAACTGATCTCCCATTGACCTAGCTGGTGGTAACAAGTGGATGGTAAAAATCCGATAGCAGTTACTGAAAGACTGTGGGGTTGTTATTGAAACAGCCTCCATAATATATCACATCAATAAATACACTTTTAACAAAACTATTATATTTCCATATTATTTTACCCACTTCACCCCTTTTGCCCTAACCATATATTAATCGTATCCATTACATCATTAATTGTGACATGTAGTTATACAGTTTTCACACCTGCATCTCCATAAGATCCAGAATGTTCATAGTAAACTTTTATCAGATATCTTAATTATTTTATTTTCTGTTTCATGTTTTCTGTACAGTATCAGATTCATATTGGTATTTTAAGAACAGTCAAGTTTATATACAGTGCCAAATTTGTCTCAAAAAAACTACCTTTTTTCTATAGTTTAAAAACAAATCCCCGGTTCCTCTAGCCCACTTTCATTCCATAGTCTGTCTTCCTGCCTTTTATATTTCATTATGCCTTCACAGTCTGTTTATTTAAAAGCCATCACAAAATATCAGAGCCTTCACTACTTTTTCAACTCTTTTCTGTCTTTTTGTAGCATTTAAAAACATAAGTGGAGTACCAGTAATCTGAATTGGTTTTAACAAAACCAGCATAACTAAACCAATTACATGGGTCTGAACTAGTTATTATTAGATTTTAAAGAACACTCCTAGAGCTGTAAAATGCTTGAAGTACATTCTTTTTAATTTTGGCTAAAGTAAGTAGGACAGAGCATAATACCCGATGAGTGCTTTCTTCTAAGGAGTTAAATGCTTTCAAATTTTAATAATCCCTGGGATTCATGAAGCTTGCGCCAGGTGCAGGCGTAGGGTTTGTGTTCTAACACCAAAGATGGCCGCCAAGCGGTTCAGGTACAAGCCATCCCCACGTGCACTACCTGCGTATGCTACGCCTGCAAAACTCCTGAGCCTTGTATGCTAATTACCCCATTTGCAGCAGTGAAGCATACAAATGAAGGTATGTAGCGATTCAGGAAGTGGTCCAGGCATAGTGTAAGCATGCAGAAATGTAAACCATAAAAAATGGTTTACATTTTTGCAAACATTAAATCGGAGTCATGACAGCCAACCAAACACATGTATTATATTGTTAATATATGCCAATGACTAAATATATAGTCATTGGCATAAAAAAATGTACAAAATATAAAATTAACATTTAATATATATAGTCGCACTGTCGCGACATGGAAGGGTAGGGCAGCGGTGTGCAAAGGGGATCGCAAGGAATACATAAAAATATAGAATAAAACTGCAATGAAACACATATCAAGATTTCCCTATAATAGTCAATGGCAGGCATGCCACACCATACTCATGGCGCAAGGGTTGCTAAGGGGCAGTGACAGTGTTATATGCAGTAGCTAGGAATTAGTAGGCAATGCCATGCAAATGAGAGGAGTAATAGTGAATTGCAGATTGCCTGCTGGTGTAAGGATGCACCTCACAGTGTAGCGTTATAAGAGCGAGGTGAGCCCTGTCAAGAGAGGGGTGTGTCACCATTGCTGTAATCACATTGGAGCATTGCTAAACCGGTCTGCCCCTAACTAGGCAAAGCTGCAGGATAGGGGTGTGTCGAATTGCCAATAGCTATGCTTAACTGAGAGTACACAACATAACCGAGTATGCATGTGAACGGAGATGAAAATGCGCATAAACCCGGTAAACGGGTATGCGCAGCATGCACTGCAGGTAAAACAGGAAGGATATAGGAAAGAAATAAGGAAATGCTGCAGCAGTGAAATTGGAGTACAAATGACTAATTAACACCTAGGAGCCTACAGTGGGCCACTGACAACAGCTAACAAGGCTGCAAGCAGCTACCTGCAGAACAGGGAAGGGGATGGGCTGTACTGCAAAGAAAACAGCAAAGTGTCAAAGCAGAACAAAGGCGATATGCAGTATATCAGCTACAAGGCACATTTCACCATGACTGGGTAGGGAAAGTACAAAACAAGAAAGATGGCAGGTGGATGCATGCCTGATAATGGGAAGGGATCCAGGTCTAAAAGTGAATTAAAGGGCAACAGATTAATCAAGGCAGGCAAGTAGATCTCCACAGTAAAGGCCCCACATGTAGTACTCATTGCAAAACCCATAATTAAGACATGCAGCAGCTGGAATAGCTCATACACACTCACTTACATCAGCAGCATCCATAGCACAATACTATAAAATGAGAAAGCACCTCACACACATTTGTGTATTCCCATACACTCTGCACCAGTGGGGCATACAGATGGGGAACTTTTATTATGTACATGTTAGGGGCTGCCATAGCTGTGATCCACCAGCATGTGTTGGAGACTGAAGGTGGTGTGGAGGATGATGCACACAACCACCGCAGGCACCAGAGGAGAAGGAGAATGTTCAGAGCCAGGGTAACCTACCAGGAGCTACATGATCTGGAGATAGTAGAGCATTACAGGGTGGAGAGGGACACCCTACAGCAACTTGTGGAGCTGTGCCGGTCACGCCTCAGAGCCAGAACAAACAGAGGGGAACCCATCCCAGTGGATATGAATGTATGTGTAAGCCTGAGAATACTAGCTACAGGTACCTTTCAAAGACCAACTGGGGATATCATGGGTATCTCACAGGCATCAGCATCCAGGGTACTACACCAGTTCCTGGATGCCATGTTACCACATGCCAATGAGCACATATACTTCCCCCGAACGCAGGAGGAGTTGGCCAGCAATATCTGTCTCTTCCACCATGTGGCAGAATACTCGGAGGTACTGGGTGCAATAGACTGCATGCACATACACATCAAGTCACCACCTGGTGAGCAGGGTAGGCTCTACATAAACTGCAAGGGATTCCCCTCCATCAACTGCCAGGTCATGTGCAATGCCCAGGGCATTATCATGGATGTGTGTGCTGGCAGCCCTGTAAGCTAGCATGACTTCCACATCTGCATGCCTCACAGCTGTATTGGTTATTTGCCAGGGGGACATCCCAAATGGCCACCTGGTGGGGGATGCTGGTTATGCACTGGAACCGTGGAAGATGACTCACATCTGAAATGCACACACACCCATGCAGGAATGCCATAATGAGGCACACGCACAAACCAGAATCATCATAGAGCATGTGTTTGGGATGCTGAAATCATGGTTCCATTGCTTGGGCATATCTGGTGGAGCCTTGCAGTACTCTCCAGTCACATGTGCCCACATCTTTATAGTGTGTGCTATGCTACACAATATGGTCGTGCAGAAACAGCTGCAGCAGGGACAGAATGGTGAAGGCCCTCACAGCCCAGCACCATTGCCATGTGCCCCACAGGCACAGAGGTACTCAGACCATGAACACCCTGAGCCAGCCCCAGTAGGCAGACAGAGGCATGCCCAGTATGCCCATGCCTTGGCAAAGAGGGAACATATAGCACACACACACTGACATTGTGGACACCTAGGCACTGACACCTTTCTCCACTTGCACACACAGTAAAAATGGATGGCACACGCACAAGACTACCTGTAAATTGTCATGTATAGGCAGTCTACTGTGTGCATCCAACATAGGCAGCCCTCATCTATTACACACACAACAGCCATTGGCACAAGGTAAGTCAACACCTGAACAGTAAATTAAGCCATCAGCATATGCAGATACTGTATGCATAGATTCATTGGTAGGTACTTGGCCAACTGCCAGAGGCCATTCATAAAGCCAGCCAAAATGTGTCAGCTTTTGCCACCCCATTAATTCATTAACCGTCCCTCTGTGGAGCAGAGCCAATGGTGGGATCCCTGGGGTGCACCTACTGTTCCCCATCCACCCATCAAGGTTTCTCTTGCAGAGTGTTAGTGAGGGGCTCTGTATAATGTAGTTAGGGATGTTATTCCAAAGTATGGGGAGTGTCTGTGACAGGAAGCTGTCCCTCCAGCATCTTCTGGTTATTGTTGTGGCAAGGTCAGCTCACTACAGTGTGTGGTTCACTGTGACATGGATTCCCATAAGTGGACCATGTCTATCAAGCCTGAGTTCGACATGGCTGCGTTGACCAGTGGAGATCATCTCTGGGTAAATGAGATGCCACTGAGTAAAGCAGGAGTTTATTCAGTCCGGCTGCATAGGCCATATGTTGGAGCCCAGTATTTCCCTTGGGGAGGTACATTCATGGACCTCCCCAGCTGTTGGATGTGTCCTCTGAGGTACATCCCACATGGGTTATTATACCCTATGATGGGATTGATGAGTGATGAGTAAAGGGGCACTATAACCCCAGTATGTCTAGATGGGAATCCTTCAGTAATCAGATGGCCTACATCAGAGGATGTCCTAACTACTGTGGAGATATGATTGTTAAAGGGGAGATCACTATCTACCTTAGTCCCCAGATACTCCATTACCTCATCTGTATTAAAGTGGCTGCCACTCATGTGTTAATATGTGGGTGCCAATTCCACAATGGAATGACCTTGTAGTTAGTGGCACTTGGCTGGAAGCCATGTCGTTGGCACCCTCTGATGTTCTATGTGAGGCACCTTGAGGGATGTCCGTGTCAGCTCGACTATCAATCATGGCTCCCAGTTTGCAGTCATTGCCAAACATGGTCTGCCGTAGTCCACCTGTGTTTGCCTGTACATCTGAGATGTATATGCCAAACAGTAGGGCTCCCATGACTGAGACCTGTGGAACACCAGTCATGACTGTCCAAGAGTTGGACCTGGAGACTGCTAGTCGTACCATGTGGGTTCTGTGTGTAAGCCCATTGGCAACCCAACCTGTGATGTATGGGTGAATGTACAGGCTGGTGTGTTTATCAATAATACCTGAGTGGGGCATGGTGTCAAAAGCCTTGGTGAGGTCCAGGTAGTATGTGTGAACCATCTCCCCCATCATCTAACATCTTGGTGACTGTATGTAAGATGTCAAATGGGCTCAGTATCCATGAACTGCACAAAACAAAGCTGACCTGGGTTGGGTCACGTGTTCGAAGGTTACCAATGTCAGTGTTAATGAGTGCCATGAGGATGCGAACCATACCATTGCAGACCAGGCTAATCAGGCTTATGGGGTGGTAGTTACCATGGTCAGTTGTGATTTCACCTAGATGGAGTGGAATAACCGTTGCCACGTGCCATTGTATGGGCATGTAGCCTGTGGAGAGGCTGAGGTAGGAATGCTTAATTAGGTGGGGGGCAGGTTGTCTTGTACAATTTGCAAGATGCAGTCTGGGTCAACATCTGCCTCCATTGACACAGTGTTCTGCTGTTAGAGAGGGCCATTTCCACCTGTGTATCTCTGATGGTTGGGATACTGTACCTTTTGGGTAGTGTTGTGGGCTCTTTAGGGGGTGAAGTACGCACCAAATGTATCTGGAAGGATGTTGGCGATATCAGTAGGGTCCGGATATTTTGTGCTATATTTCACTGTCCCAGTGTAAATCTGTGTGTCACCATGTATATTCTTGACATAGCCAAAGAAGGCTTTGTGGTTATCTTTCGAATCCTTGCGTATTCTCCTGCTGATGTTAGCCTTAGATGATGTCATGAGGGATCTACGTATCATACTAATAGTGGTCACGAATGTCTGCCCTTTGTGGGATTTGCTGTGTGTCTGGAACACTGTCCTACTTCTGTAGTATAGCCTGCTTATTGCAGAGGTCCACCAGACCGGTGTCCTTGTCTAGGAGGAGTGAGTCTTGGTTTACCAGTGATAGCATGATCCATACATCCATGTAGGTGCTTATAGACTGTATTTGTAAATCTGTCTGTATTTTGAGCATTGTTTCCCCTTAGTGTGGGGGCTGTGAAAACCCCCACCAATGTCACAAGTAGTGTGAATGTGGCTGTAGGAAAGGCATACACTGTGGTATCTGTGGGTGGGGGAGATGCTAGGGTGTGTAAACAGTGAATAGTTCATGGTCAGATCTAACCAGTGACCGGTTAACCTACACTGTGGTGCACCTGTTGCCCATGTTGGTGATGACCACATCTAGTAGTTTCCACCCCATGTTAGGGAGGTTGCCACTTGATACAGGGCATATGAGCTGATACATTCCAGGAAGCGCTGGTCCTGGAAGTGAGTACCGGAGTACGTTTCCCAGTTAATGGTATGGTAGTCAACATCGACCAATGCCAAGGTGTGCATTAGGACTGTTGTGTTCTCCACTGTCTCCAGGTAGGTGGAATGGAGGTCCTGGGTCATGGAGGGTGATCCGTAGCAGGCCACATTCCACATTGCAGTTGTTGCTGATGTTAGCTGCACATGGATGATCACAGAGGTATCATGCTGCCCCACTAACCTGGAAGTGTAGGTATCCCTGATGAATATGGATACAGCCCTTCCATGTCTGTCAGTCCATGTTCTGTGGCTGCAATGTGTGGTATGGGTTGTAGTCTGGTAGTGCTGGTGTGCTCTCAGGAGCCTTAAGACAGACTTTGGTTAATGCACAGATGTTGATGTCCATACTGAGGAGTGCTGTGAGTGCATGCATGTTGTGATCAGAACCCCTGGTGTTGAATAGCATAATCCTCATTGAATCTGCTATTGTGCTGTTTACAGAGCTGGTATTCACCTTCGAGACTCTCCTAAATAAGGCAACATGGGGGTGCCAATAGCCTTGGCCAGTATTCCAAAGCATAAGGCTGACACATAGGCCAGTATGGTATCATTGCATGCATGTTCTCCATCTGTGCTTGTTTTTCATCTCCCCTGTAGGCAAACTACTGGTAAGCAATAGAAAGCCTTAAACTTATACAAGTCTTCTAGCTTCTAAGATAGCCTTTTGGAGTGATTAAGTATCAGTGTTCTGTATGTTCTTGCTGTACTCAACTGTTTCCTGACTACATGGCGAGTTCTCACTGTATATTGTGATCTGAAGGTCTGTTTATTCACATAATTTGGCTGTGATGGCCTGCACGATAGAGGTTCACAGATATCCTTCTACCTATCTGGCAAAGGGCAATTAGTAGCATAGCAACAGTGTGTTGGCCTTCCCTGCACCATTGATGAAGTAACTGAGCCTCTGTCAAGCATAGGCAATGAAGCAATTCCAGGCAGAGTTGCTGGAAGCTGTTGAAGACTGGGGTTGTGGATGGTGATAGGGGCACTTAGTGATCTAAAGAGGGCATGTTAATGTTGAAATTCAAAACCATTCAATTCCCCCAACAGGTCTTGCAGCTTTCAAACTGAACAGGCTCCCCCACCCCCTGGCTGTATGGTTCTGGGACACATGATTCCAGGGGTGTATAGTCTGTTACCCATTCACACAAGGTTTCCCTTGAAGTGTGTCAGTGAGGGGCTATGCCTAATGTAGTTAGGAATGTAATGTATTGTCTCACAGTACATTTGTTATATGTTGTTATTTGAAGAGTACGTGAAGCTCAGTGAGTTTGGGGGCTCCTGCCCTTTGCTTAGTATAGCTTTCACATAGAAATCATCTAAATAGGAAATACGCAGAAGCAATGTTAATGTCAACAGTGTAATGGTTACAGCATCCACATAGTATCTGTGCATTCGAGGTTGCAATCCCGATAATGGCAGGGATGTTTATCATGTGCAAAATATACCTTAACCACAGCTTGCATATATAGGTAGTAATCGTCTGTATAATAAACATTTGAATCACCCATATAAACCCATGTGTGCAGGAGAGTACAGTCAACAGAGAATGTAATGTTATGTCAGCACATAGTGAGATGTTACATCACTGACATGTATATATCCGGAGTAGTTAACGGATGTGGCCATGTTTGCGTGCACAGGTTATACGTTACAAAGTTTGTTTAACTGTGTTTAACCACTGCTATAATGTCTCACAAACACTTTTAAACATGCTTACAACTGCTTAAATGAGCCTTGCTCTGCAGTAAAAAACATTCATAAAGCATTGCAGGTGTCGAACTCTGGACCATGTACACTAGAGTCATGGGACATACCACTAAGCCATCCAAGGTGTGCACATGTTTCAGGGTCTTGAGACTACACCTTATACCATATGCATTTCACTGTAATGATCACAAATGGGACAGTGACTTTGTGTACATATGTACAGTACATTGTAATGTACTGTAGTTTGTGAACCAATACATTCCAGTCTACAGATGTATTACTGTTACAAACTAATATGAAATGTGTGTGTGTGTGTGTGTGTGTGTGTATATATATATATATATATATATATATATATATATATATATATGTGTGTGTATATATGTCACTGATGTCTGCACATAGTTGTATACATATATATATATATATATATATATATATATATATATATATATATATATATATATTATATACAGTTACATCAATAGCCATATATGTAAACATCTATGAACACACTTTATGACACAGAAGCACTCCAAAGGAATTGGAGTGTACACAAAACACATGCAGCTCTGGTATTATAACAATTCATATTAACCTAATTCACCATAGAAGGGGTGGTTGTTGTGTATGTGAAGATTGTGGTGGGGGAGGAATGATGAGTAATGCAATCATGCATCAAGGAGGACCAGGTTCGGATGTCCAATAATTGAACTGGAGGGGCATACATGGATTATGGGGACAATATAAAAAGGACACAAACCAAGAACCTTACTCATTCATAATACACCCTGTCATGTCACATTGCAACACCTACTTTCACAAACATATGAACATTAATATGTATCAGACATATGTACACCAACTGACTGTCACATTTTTTTCAGTAGTGAGGAATGTCTGTAGTACAATGTATATTCTAAACACCATAATATTCGTACATATCTCAGATGCCTTAGTGATAAAGTCAGTGACTGTGGTGTTCATGTTCCCGGGTTCAAGGTCTGCAAGGGCTGGTAGGTTACTTTGAGGGCCAGAATAAGGGCTTTTGGATGCAGGTGGATTAAAGCTCTCTTAAGCAGTTGTAAGCAGGTTTCCACGTGTTTGCGTGACGGTAAGCGGCGCTGAAACATGGTAAACGGAGAAGCGCTTCACACATTTCACCATTGCTTAATGTCACGCAGACCATGGGCAAACCTGCTCACAACTGCATAAATGTGCATTATTCACACTTTCCCTAACAGTGCCTACTCTGAGAGGTAAAATAATAACACCTTCCTGGAGTAGAACCCGCAACCATGTTCTCCATCCTCAGAGTAACTTAACACTAAGCTGCCTGGGATGTACCTATCCCAGCTGTGTACGCAGACAGGTTAAAACACAAAAGGGAGGAATGTGTTGAAATAAGACAACCCGCCATGTACCCAATTAAAGGTGTATGTTCATATATAGATATATAGATATATATCGAGAGATACATAGACACATGTCGATATATACACGTCTACATATATATATGTAGATAGGTTAAAAACATCTACACATCTATGGAGGTACAGATAAACGTATGCAATAATGTATATATATATATATATATATATATATATATATATATATATATATATATATATATGCACACACACACACACACACACACACACACACACACACACACATATATATATATATATACACACACACACATACATACATGTCTGTAGACATCATCCGAAGTGGTCATATCTGAGTATAACATAGACCATAGCAATCACACATTCCGCCCCCCCAAACAATATGAACATAACATATGAAGAGTATATGCCAATACACTATTACAAATATGTTCTATGGACACAGTCACCAACACAACTGCAATGACTGCAAATATCGATGACAGAATTACACAGACAGCTTTCATTTTGCAAATCTTTATTATATTCCGATATATTGCCAAAAGGATTCAAGGACTAACAGTACCTGCATGCTATACAGGAAGCATGTAATAGTGCCTTAATGAATCAGCCTGCAATTACAATAGTATTAGTCCACTAAGAGATAGGTGTTCACATAGGGAATGAACACCCTCACACATATGGACGTATGAAAGGGGTTCCTACACACCTGCATGTGCTATGTACAACAACCAACATCTACCCCACAACCAAAGTAATTACATCAATGCATGCTGTCATACCATAACCAATTATGCAACTACTGTACAACATCTACTGAAACCTTAACATACCTGGACACAGACACACTAACATGGCCTTATGTGAAATAGTTGCTGTTCTACAACTGAACAGCTGCTGATGTAACAAGGTTTGTATGAACTAATCCTGTTTCAGAGGGTTGAAAGATTCGTACACCAGGAAGTTTTACCGAGTACTGATTATTAGCACAGTATGATACACAGTAACACCAAACTAAATATGTCAGGTAGGCACACTGTAAACCCCGTAACATTATATGCATAGCTATGCAGCCTTGAGATGGTCAAACAACCTGGCCAGACTGAAACATATGCAGAAGTATTAGGTACAGACAAACCCTGCACAAGTAGCAATGTTCAGAAATATGACAGCAGTACTCACATTTAGACCAACTCCTCTAGGCATTGCACACAATATATTACTGTTCGTCTCCATACAGCTGTTGCAATGGATTCCAAACAAAATTTCCATACTGTCTTCCTCACAAGTAAGGCAAAGGGACAACGCCCAAGTGGAGTACTCGTTTATACTCCACTGTAGCCAAGGTATTAGCTAAGGCAGTAGCACCACAGCTGATGTGCATGTAATTAGCTACTTAGGAACACCAGTTGATCCTCGGGATAGCACATGTTACTGATCTGTAACTATAAACGGTTGCTTTGTCACACATTCCGACCATCTGTATCTGCCTGTAGGACAGTACAAAACACTGAAAGAAAAACTGAAAATGAGTATTACACCAGTTAATAACACCTCCGATTACTAAGATGGTATGTATAACATGTAGTATGTCTGTGTACGTAATATCTGTACTGTAAGAATTACAGTGTAATCAATGCATATAGTAGAAATAGCTATCTTGTAGTGATTTATTGTTGAGCAGTAGTAATGCTTGTAGTATT
This sequence comes from Protopterus annectens, assembly GCF_019279795.1. Lineage (NCBI taxonomy): Eukaryota > Metazoa > Chordata > Ceratodontiformes > Protopteridae > Protopterus > Protopterus annectens. Next base: position 1,456,047,986 of record NC_056744.1, on the reverse strand, counting down.
CTATGTGTACACTGCTGTAGGTCACACGGCACACTCCACATACATCACAAGGGATGATATGGGCTTGGAACCCACCAATTCGCTTCCAGCCACTGTCAGTGTCAGGACTGGTCCAACAAATATGTGCTATAACAGGGGATAGTACATGTTGATATATTGTAACAGTCGACATATGTACGGGTGTATAAGTAAGATGAACATGTTAAAGATGGGCTTACCATGCAAATATGGTGTGCATTGTGGGATATTGTGCCAATAACTGTGTAATGCACAGTAGTCTATGCAGATCTGTATTCTATTCTACATAGCAGTTCTGTTATGTTATGCAAACAATAGTTATGTCTATTGGCAATTACAACACTCAGTGACAGGATACATAGCATTAGTATTCATCTAACAAGTTAGCAGCATGATAGCAAACATAATTGGAAGAGCCAGTTAACTATCCATGCAAATAACACATGTAATATCCACCTCTCTACTATCGTTTGTAAGCAATAACAGCTGTGCATGTGTACATGTTATGCAAATGTGTAGTGACCCTTGTTACAGGGCTGGGCCAAATGGCTATGTGCACACCTACATAGAGTGGATATTGAGAGTACAGACACACTGGTTGAACTACCAGGTTTGTGTAGCTCAACCTCTCATTGCCAACCTAACAGCCGCCTGCACATACTGTATGTAAGGTAGTGCACAGCACTGGTAATGAAACAGGTTGCATATTATCATTAACTCCAGTGTAACATGTACAGTGGGATGTAGGAGACAGCTGCCAATGTGTAATAGCCACCTCATAGGTGATGGCTCACACTATCTAATTATATCCTGAAAATGTTGATAGTGGCATCAGAGCCTGTTGATACATGACTCTGTTTGGAGAGTGGGTGTCTATTCCCAACAGAACTCATGGTCCTGGTGGATATGTGAGCATATACCCACAGAAGGAAACAGACCTGTAGACACTTGCATCATCAGTAATCAACTAACAGGATATGATATGCTCCTCAGAGGAGGATTGTTGCTAAAGGTAGCTACAATGTTTCCATAATAGCCAGTGTTGTCACATCCATAACACACATATTTACATGTGAGCATCACTGTCTAAAACATCTTCATAGGCAATACGTAAACTAAATACAGTACTTGATACTTATAGTACTGATTTCTCATACAGGCATGTCCACTAGTCAGCTATTGGTGTTTCCTAATGTCAGCTTTGTGTATGTGGCCATCCTGGGGGAATGCAATCACCATGCCATGTACACTGCCAGACCCACCAAACACCATGCCTCACACATTGTTTGGGATGCAGCTACAGGGGTAAGCTGGAAGGCAGCTCAGTCTCCAGCCATGACTGGACTGGACAGTCATGAGGTGTAGGTTAACACATGCAGCTCATCAACACAACCAACACATACCCTTACCAGAATACAGTAAGGACACCCACACAAACTACCAGAAATCACACACATTCACAGACACGTCTAAGTATCTGGCCAAACAAGTGACCCCCCCCCCAAGCAGATTGAGACAGACACCAAAACACACAAACTGTATGTCATAGTTTGCATAATTGTGCCACACCTCTGAACACATGACTGGAAACATGCCCAACAGTACTCATTTGTGAATACAAACTCTAGCACTATGGTACACACCGACCTATATGAGGGCATACATACTGTCAGCTGCCTGTCTGCCATGATTAGCCACATACTCATACACTCTGACCACCTTTTGAACTGTACACATGGCTCTGGCATATTCCATGTTGTTGTGCAGGACCTGTGATGCAGTAGCCTGGACTGCATGGAAACACATGTAGGAACTGTCAGGTCTTGTAGCCCATGCAGGTATGTCTCAAGGCCTGGGTAGCATTCTGCCATTGGCCAGAATGATACTGCAGTACAGGAACAAAAGGATTATATTCCACAATTGTCTAGTGTAGTGGTGCATGTCACAGGGTATCCAGTATCTGTCCTCTTGCGATAACATGGTTGACAGACCATGATGCTTTGCCAGACGGGTCCTGCACCTGTCACCCCTGGAAATCTGGATACTGCCTAGGGCTCATGCTTTCCCTATAGTGCCTTCATCATGCACGGTTCAAGTGAGGGTCCTCTGCTGTTACAGGGACAGCCAAGCAATAAACTGCAGGCCTCGCTACACAATGATACATGTCAGAAACACTAAATGGACACACATATGTCAATCCTTAACATGGAGAACTTATCTGTGCAGTGGCTGAGACATGTTTCAATGCTCCGGAGAGCACACCTGCATGACCATGTTATAACACATACCTCACCTCTTGCCCATTATCCTTTATTGGAACCTGAAGGATATGTACACCCCCACGCTAATTGCACTTGCATAACATCAGATGCATTATGCTGAGCAACTACCTTTGTGCCAAAGTGGAATTCAAAATGCACCTGGAAACAGATCATGTACCAGGCCGCGGACTTCCCAACTGTCATAATGTGCTGTAATGGAGAAGATTAGGTCTGAGACAGAGTCATAACAATGGCTACTCTCAACTTTTCCAGTATGAACTGGGAAGACTCCTCATGTACCAACACCTGCGCTCAATGCATGTTGGATTCCATCGACCCCACTGACCTGGATCTCAGTAGTCAACAAACAGAGCTAACAGTATGCTAAACATAGTTAGTTTCCAATGCCAATGTTATGTTTCCTAAGAGCAGAGTGGTGAGTGCCATAGTACCCATGCAGATGGACAGTGCATGTGCAAATGCTGAATCCTACACAAATGAACCTTAAGCAGTCACATATGTGCAGTGATTGTGCCATTAAAACAGAACCAGGATTCAACCCAACACATACAAGTAGGCACACTGGTGGTACCATGCTTTAAACTGTACCACAGAAGGTACTAACTGTTACAAGAGTGAACACACAAGTGTAGGTGATCCCTGGTCAGCCTCAGTAAGATGAAGATACACCATATAAAACCACACAAAGCTACTGTGAAACTAATCAGCCACATATTATGAGGCCAAGCACAGAGCATTCTATAGCTGTGTCATTAATCGTAATGGCAACAACAAGATCTGCCATGATGCACAGCACTATGGCATGGGAAGTACTGCACCTACAGAAATAGCACCCATTCATCCAGATAGGGTCTTGAAGAACCTAATCCCACTCCCAACTCCCCCGACCCCCAACAGGTACACTTAGTAATATATCCATGTACACTACAGGGCCCCTGTACTAACGACTCTGCAGGTACAAGCTGCACTCTCTAAAGCCATACTTACAGCTTTAATGGGACCTGACAATATCCCAGGGTGTATCCTACACAAATGTAAGAACATTCAGCTATCCACATACACATCATGTTCAGTCATAACTCCATGTCAGGCTGTGTACATACCGAATGGTGCACAGCAACATTTATCACACCCCACAAAGCGGGAGACACCATCGATAATGTGACATAGTGCACAAGTACCCTGCTGAGTCTGGTCTATACGGCCATGAATCATGGTCAACATAATTGATGTACTCGGTACAGATGTAGATGATAGGGTTGATTCACACTGCATATCATGACCTTGCCAGGTCATAGGACATCATCACCCATACTGTGTCCCAGCTACACTCAGTAAACTAGGTGTATATTCCTATGTCACAGGAGTGGTTGGCAATTGGACTGCTGGCAGAACCTACACTACAGAAGGTGTCTGACGAATACATGCACATCAAACCAGTGCCAGCCACAGTAATACAGGGGTCATTCCTGGTACTCCCCCTCTTTGTTATCTATACCACATAGACTAACACAGAAGGCATCAGCCTACTGATGTTTGCAAATGACTATGAACTAGGAGCAATAGTTGACTCATTGTGTGCTGCGTTCAACATACAGAAGGGCCTTAGTGTGTCAGATGTGTGGTGTGTGATGTATGGCCACAATCTGACAGCTAAGTATTGCATTGTCATCCCCTATGTTACAAACCCTGTGTTACACATGGGCAACATAATGGCAACTGTGTGTATGGGATGCAGCTGGACAGTACTTACCTTTGATAGTTACATTACCACAAAAGACAGGTAGTCATATGTGGCACACCTAATCATGACAGGGTGCCATCTAGGAATATAGAGATAACTGCTCAGCCATACTCAACACCCATGTGACCCAAAATAGATCACATATTTTCTTTAAGGGTTATTGCCCATGTGTAGATGGCCTACACTGCCCTTCACAATCCTTAGCTGCACTATGTAGCATGCAGCCTTCCCTGAATGAAGCCAAGTCCAACCCAGAAGTGTTGGACATGCTACACTTAACACATCCTGATCCCAAATAAACACATACGTCCATGGACATCCACCTTTCTAGTACAAGGATCACAACATGCCTGACAGAACCCTGTCCCATACACTTATACTCTTGCCATACTATGCATTCCTGTCCAGTGAAGCTGCACATCGCCCCTCTCTGTGACATGGTGTGATGACCGCATGCCAAATGTATCAGTAACCATGTGTATCAGTTCTGTGGCACTGCTTGAACTGGCCACTGGAACTTACCTGTCTGTTGCCTACAGCTAGGTAACCTGTCTGCCTAGGCTCATAAATGGCCCAGGGCATATAGCCTACTAGATCACTATGACCATACATGCTATAGTTGATATCCAACCTTGGAAATACCAACAGGCTAGCTGTTGTCACATGTGTTACACATGTGCAACACAGGAAATAACATGGCAGGATGCTACACAGCTGTACAGTGCCATGTAGATGTATATGGCAAAACACATACATGCTTGCAAGTCTGCAGGGTCACAGGTCATGTCCCTAACAGCTATGTATGACTATATATGTGGCATATACACAGCATTAGGGTCGATTGTATTAATGTGAACACTTCCAGGCATGTGCTGATAGGTAAAGACACCACTACAGGCAAACAGACATGCCCACATAAAGACAACATCCACATGGTGTATGTGCAATGTCATCACATCACACACACATATATGGTGATAACAACACATCACCAGTAGGTGTCACATGTGTGTAACCTATACATGTCAGTGGTGTTAGTATCATGTAGATTTACAAAGACGTATTTGTAATCTTAATAAATGTGATACACCTGTATGTTCAGCTGTACTGCTGTACTTCTCTGTGAGTTACTGTGACTCGTCTCCATCGTTATGTCTTCCAGTTATGCCACGTAGCACACTGCCACCATACAGCTGCTTGGAGGATGAGGTCCTCATCCCATACCTCCTCGACAACTACACAACGCTCTTCAGCCATGTGCCACAGGCTGCACAGCAGCGGGATGCCCAGTGGGAGGAACTCTGCAGGAGGGTAAATGATGTTGGCGGTCACAATCGCAACTATCAGCAGGTGAGCCAACACTGCACTGACCTGATAAGACAGGTGAAACAGCGTGCTAATGCAATCACCAGGGATCAAGGTGCAACAGGTGGGGGGGCCACTCACCTAGCCCCCACTCACATGTACAGAGGAGCTACTGGCCAACCTGGGGACACCTGCAGACCTCCATCCACAAGCTTTAACTGGTATTGTGGAAAGTGGGTGTCTCTCAACCACCGAGCCTAGAGTTGCCTGGTAAGTCACTACTGCACATAAAACACAACTATATATCACATAGTTACATGTGTTACTGTACAATATGTAATGTATCATCATATGCAAGGCATGTATGCAGACATGCCACATACTATAGTGTGCTACTCTATGCATGCACAGATGTGCATACTCCATAGGATAGTGTATTGTACTGGCTTATGTGCTAACATGGACATTGCACCCTGTAGCTATCACACTGGCGTGGATAATGATCTTACTGCTGTGACACTTCTGTTTAGGTACCTCTGGCATTTTGCAGTGAAAGCAGCCTGTGTCAGGTGAGATTATTATTTACCAGGCCTGATAATGCACGGAACATATTAATAGCATGCTATCTGCCATAACCCATGTACATATAATGTATGGTGGTCCTGTTAATGGACACTGGTCAGACCTGCAATGCATCACACTGTTTACCTATGTGAAACAATTGAAGACTATATGAAACACCTACACTAAACCTTCTAAACTGTCATTGCCAGATGTGTGGACAACAGTGAAAACAATGGTGGAGGTGTGTTCCACTGTAGGGACAGGTACTACATATCAGCATTACACATGTTGGGAATATGAACAGTACTGTACAGAGAGCATATGTGTGCACACACACTAAATGTGTTGGTGCTGGAGTATGCCCGGCCCACAGGATACACCCTTGTGGAGTATACCCTTGCTATGAATGTCACACAATGTCATGTGCCATCAGACATGTCCATGAAATGTAGTGGGCTGACTGCAACACTGCTCAACTATCCTGCAAAACATGTCTCACATCCCATACATACCACCCTTTGTCTGTATAACCCTGTCCTCAGTGGGGCATATGGCATCTATGGGTGTATGTCATATGGGATAACACTGACGTGAAATAATATGGCCATCACAACCATTGGACTGAACATGTGTACACATGACCATGGAGGATGGCCAGAGACATGAAGCAACACACACAGTAGAAGTGATGTACATGTGTCTACACCCCGTTGTACATTGACTCGACACAATACAACTATGGCCTTTGTGTAATGGTGATACTGCATATGTGAAACACTAAACATCATACAGGCCTGTGCACAGCTTGTGTAGGCATAACATGTAACCACCACATAACATGTCTTGAACATCTGGAGCATGTCACAACATGGAAACATTCACCTATACCGTATCCAAATACATACATGTGTTGCACAACATACACATACATCCACATCAAGCCACAGATACAGTACATTCACCTTGCTGGTGTCAGACATCACTGTCATGCCTGCTCCTCATGTGTGTGAGGTACACAGATGGCATTTGGGACATATAGTACGTGTAAGTTGGTCATGTATGGGCATAGTTGCCAGGTATCAGTGATATGGTTGCAGATGTGCAGGGGTGTCAGCCGTATACCCTTCTGTGACCTGTGTCACACATTCCACATTAGGGTTCATTGTGCATACACCTCGGTGATGTGGGTGACATTCCACATTAGAAATGTATTGTATGTGAACATAGTCATGGCTATGAACTGTGTCAGTAGCTCACACTGTATAGCAATTGTGAAGCCACATGATGCCCTGCAATGGCTTTGCACATCAGCTCAATGTGCAGTATGTCCCTGCATATTTGTAGGGTGGACAGACAACATTGCATCAGCTGACGGCCCATGTTAGTATAGCACGTCCATGCATTGGGACACCATTACTGTACTGTAGATTGGAAAGGACACCATTGTGTTACACATGTATGCATGTCATTCAACATGTCAGTAGAAGACATGTCATACTACATGTTATTGGCAAGGTCATATGCCACACAGCAGGCCGGTGTACTGTAAACCTGTGCTCATCTGTGGCACCATTAGAAAGTAGGGACAGCCATATCAAATGTGTGTACAGCCACATGCACAATGTCTACACTCAGCTCAGGGGTAGGTGGAATAATGTTGAACAGACATGAACTGCTTTGGGGGAGATATGCAAGCTAGGGCTCAGGCAAACATAGCATGCAGTCAACATACCCTACAGCTCATGTCCTCACACATAGGGACGGTGGCCAACACAGAGCATCAGTGGCAGATGTACAAAGGTTAGCGATGGTCTGTTAACATGTGGTGTACTTTTACTCACCATGGCAGTGCAGTGCAATGGTGCAAAATGCATGCATTGTGTTGCAGGTATGGGGCATAGGCTACTAACACAAATGGTGCAATACAAGTATGTATGCTAACCACCACTATAATTATGTAAGGTGCATGCCATCTGCTATAACACATGCATGCTGTTGTGTGCAACTCAGAGATGTATAAGTACCACTATAATTGACTAAGCTGAAACTATAATTGTCTGAGCTAATTGCCATCTGCCGTATCACCTGCATGTAGCGTGTGTGTCAGTGTGTGTCAGTCTGTGTGTGTCAGTCTGTGTGTCAGTGTGTCTGTGTGTGTGTGTGTGTGTGTGTGTGTGTGTGTGTGTGTGTGTGTGTGTGTGTGTGTGTGTGTGTGTTTCTGGTATAACTTGTAATGTACAGTTCTTGTCTTCCCCTCACAGGTGATGATGTAGCTGTATTGCTCTCCTGTGGTCCACCTGATGTTAGTGTCCCCACAGACTCTAGCAGTGATGATGATAGTATGATTGCGGCACATTCAGGGTTGTCAGGGACTGACTCTGTGCCATTGGTTTCCATTCCACCTGTCTCCCCCTCATCCTCGCACACAGTTCCTCTGCCTGCACATACCCCATCACCACCGGCCATAGAAGAAGGACAGTTGGTGGGTGGTAGCATGGAACAAGGAAGTGTGGTGACTATGGAAGGTGTGCCTGCACACCATGATCCCAGTCAACAGACTGGTGATGTTCCACACAGGCATGTGCCCAGTGCTGCTCATAGGAGGACCACTGGCCAACATGTCCCTGCAAGAACAAGCACATCAGCTGGAGTCACCTGACGCATGTTTTGGGCTGTAATGGAGGCACAGGCATGTGCTGAATGGCATAACAGAGACGGTCTGAGGCATCAGAGGGCTGCTGTCCGTTCATTAACTGACAACATCCAGGCACTTGGAAATACTCACCATCATCTTGTAGATGTTTTGGATAGATGATTGGGTGACATGGTGGGAGTCCTTGACCATGGCATGTCAATCCTCGAGCGTGGAATGTCTGTGCTGGAACATCTGGTAGGAGTGAGGTGTCGGGCACGTGGACGTAAGTCAGCTACATCACCTGTTGAAGGTCTACGTGAACATGCTACTGCACATGCCCGCTCCCATAGTGGCGGTAGCAGCAGCAGTGCAGCTGGTGCTGTTCAGTCCATAGCAGGAAACAGCAGGCCACGTGACCGTGGTCCTGGATGGTCCCAACATGGACATGAATCCAGTGGACATGTGTCATCAGACGGTACCCAACCTGGACCTCTGCCTGGTAGTGCCCATGCAATCCCTGGCAGGTGCAGGTCATGTGGCTGTGGCCAGATACCATGAACTGTGAAACATGCCTTGTACAGTCTGCAGCTGTCAATATTATGCCTGTGTAGGCCAGCCACATGCCAGACCTATGTGCATACATACACACACTGGAAACAAATGTAGGGCACCTCAACACACACATGCATAACATCCACACATGCCCAATGATATCACAGGCCCTAACACACATGCATGATGTCATCCAATGGCACAGCCTAGGCCTCTGGCAAACATTATCACCCTATGCATATGATGATGCCTGTGCCACATCCCTGTCATCCACACCATCGGTGCAGGGACATGTTCATATGGTCTGATGCACAGGGTGAACATACTAGGTAGACAGTTGTAGATTAATATTGTTGAGTAGTGTTGATAGGCAGCAGACATACCATGTATTGCAGTTGTAGAATGCATTTTGTACATTTAACAGTATGTATCATGTAAACACACTCCAAAAGAACCAATGCAGGTTCAACCAAGAATTCAATTAAACTCCGAACCACTGTGTAAGATAAATAAAGGCACCAGTACTGAAACACGAAGAATTTATTCCAATGTATCATCATCATGTATCATGTGTAACAACACTAACAGCATGTTGATCCTGACATTCTGCCTTCCTCTTTCAGGTGTAGTTGCATGTGCCAGGGGATGTTGGTGTTTGCGAGAGTCCCATATGCACATGTTGACTACCCACAGGTCAGTATGACAATACCTGCATGCACATTGTAGCTTCCACATCACAGTTATATTCTCCCATGTTTCAATTATGTTTACTGTTCTAATGATCCAAGAGCATGATAGCTGTGTAGTAAGCTACTGTGTTCAGAGATGTCACATCTATAGTGAGTAACATCACAGGTATAGTTACCTGGAGCACGGAGTGGGTAAATGAGTGGTATGCCAGAAGACAAGGGTAAAGGCCAGTGGAAATAGTGGCTTCTCATTGGGAAGCAGTAATACCCACTGCCATGACAGCATGCAAACACAGACACACCCACACACTCAAGGATTCACAGACACAGTAACACACACTCTGACACACACACAGTTGGCAGTGTTCAGATGAGAACCCCTGTCTATGTGAATATCATCATTATAGTACTACACAATTACAAGACACGCCACAGAGATTACACATGTACAGGTAGTTGGAATGGCTTAAGATCGAGGACATCGACAGGGATACTATAGTGCAGTGAGTTTATGTGGGGAGGGGGGTCCATCAGTAGGCTATGTAACAACAGGTCACACCCCAGGGAGTACATGTTATCAGGCGGTTAGTATGCCCATCTACGATTGATGATATCAACAGGGATGCTAGACTGCTTTGAGTGGATGGGGGAGGGGGCATTAACATTTCACTATGGTAAAATGCAGCCTCACTCCAGGAACCGGACAGCCATACACACACACACACACACACACACACACACACACACACACACACACACACACACACACACACACACACTGGTATTCACAAAGATATACACCTATGTCACACACATACAGACACTTTACATGTGTGAGGTTTAACCACCTGCCTATGTCTTTCTTTCTTTCTACACTACACTCTGTACTGGTGTCAACAACAGTGTTCAGGAGAGTGATAACATGTGGGATGTATTCCCAACCATACGTGACATATATGGACACATACCCACATGTGCTAGTACTGTGAATCAAACATCAGCCTATCTCATGATAGGTACCACAGAACTACAGCACTATGACATCTGGTACAATGCTTACTGATTCTTTTCTATGACAACTGTGCTGATATATGCACAATATATGCACAGGGGAGGTATTACTGTTACAGGTGTCATGAGGTTTGCCTTCAGTGTCACCCTTACAGCATTCTACATTGTCTGTCTTCCACTTCAATTAACAAAACCTGACCTTAGCAGGTACACAGGTTATTGTAGGAGTGGTTGTAACACACCAGTGAGCTGTCCTCAGTAATCAGTCATCTGCAAGGAAGCCCCACCACTTAGTAGTCATGTCCAAACATCTGTCCATGCCTCATGTATGGCTTACTGTACTTAGAGCATATCACCATATACAGTTGGCAATGTTGAGGCTGTATTGCAACAGCATGATGTACTAAGACAACAGTCACCTTCAGACATCAGACACTGCTCACACATGGAATCTACACAAACAGCAATACATGTACACATATGTGGTCTACATCAGTACGTGCACTAGCAGGTCAAGAGGATACATTCCCCACCTTCCCCATGCCATGTGTGAAACATAGCCTAGCATTACACCATAATGGATGTTGTATTCATGTACTGGTAGGACACCACCACTGTAGCCATGTGTACATATATTACAACAGCACATAGCGTGACACACACAGCATTATTCCATGTCATGCTCCTATGAACTGTTACTTTGACAGTGCCATGGTGAAGCCAGGGCACTGTAATTGTCAACAGTGTGCACATCATATTTGCCACACACACACACCTCATGTGTACTGGAAGAGTGCCAGCAATGTGCTCTGTTAGAGCTAGGCAGTACACTCATTCAAGCATGTGTGAGGTCTGTGGCTTGTAAACATCTCACCCCAGCATGTACTGACTATTGTGGTACTAAGGCTAATGTCCAGACAGCACACAGCATGCATGGCTTGCAATTGTTGACATGGGGTATATGTAGGAGCTGTAGCCATACATGGCTGTATGTGTCATGAATATATCACCTGTGACTACTCAGGATCATTCAGAGCAGAGCTGGATTTCCCTGAGTCTGTCAGTACAGGCCTTGTGTAGGTCCTATGGTTCTGTTATTTGGGTATGTTTGTAGGCATTGCATTAGGTGGACATGTTTAAAGACATACATGCCACATGGGGTGTTGTATGATATGATAGGTGTCATGGGTGACCAGTAGAGAGGGGATATTACCTCTGTCAACATAGATATCAAACCTTATGTACTGTTAGCATGCTATCTGCCATGTGCATGTGTGTAATGACTGTAGCCACCTGTATGTAGAAAAGTAAATGAAAGCTATGGTAATCTAATTTATGTTGTATGAGTGTGGGATGTACATATCCAGGGCAGGTACAGTTAGGTCATGTCCAACCATGAAGGTGTTGTTTACTGGTGTACAGCAACAGTCGACCGTGTTAATGCTGACAACATCCGAGGGACCCTGGTATGTGTACAACTGAGCTGGTTACAAACAGTGGTATTATTGCATTGCATAACACATTATGCAGCTGTGTCTGTACATGGGTACTTTGCACAGTTGCTTTAGGTCTATGTACAGTCCACCAATCGAGGGTCATCTGGTGGTCTACCATACTATGTCATACCACATATGGATGTGTGTTGGTAGTCTGGGAACATGGTGGTGGATGTATATGAGGATACAACCTAGAATTCAGCATTTGCCACTGTCACCTGTACCTGACTCATCTTTGATGCATTATGTCGGAGTAATGGTCTTTACATGTGAGTAGCCTTTACAAATATGTGTACACCACCACCTGGAATGGTCCATACCACTGTTAGGCCCACATGTCTGGATCTGAGTTATATGGTGGTAGTGCAATTGTGCACTACAGAGCCTTCAGCCAGGTGTTTCTCATTGCACAGATGTCAGTATTCCCGATTGTAGGTTCTACATTGAGCAAATGGATTACTAAAGCCACACATCTAGCACGGGTTAGCATAAGCATCCAATGCAATTGTCATGTAGGTGTCAGGGTGTTACATCTATGTGTAGAACATTTGCCTTGGAATGCGGCTATATGGGTAAATGCAACCTAGGTATTATCGACACACACGTGTAACATGGATGCATGTGCTCTGTGTTGAAGGCTTGTCGTTTGGTCATGACAGCCCAGAATGACAGACACTGGACAACCTCATAATAACAGCAGGACATTGGCTCATTGTTTTGGTCTAGCAATTCCCACCCGTACCATGACATCACCGCGTGTGGCATTAATATGCTTGGTAGCAAATGCCCCATGTAAGGTGACAGACAGCGGCAGAACTTGTGTATATGACCAATGTGAGATATACTTAGGGTAGCAGTCCTGCTAATAATAATAACTACTAACACAGCCAGGAGAGGTCATCTTGACTACTGCACCTCAGTACCATTACAAAAGGTAGCTCACACATTATGCTTGCACATGCCACTGTTAAACGTATAATGCCACTGTCCACAACCTGCTATCAATTTATGCCTTTCAGGGCAGCAAGGTGTGTGACACATACTGTAGGTAGCATCCGCCTGTGCGACCCAGGTAACCTATTGTCTGTCATGTCCACACATGCATGAATGTGTATACATAACATATATATGTCAGTACTTCATGTACATGTATGCATGTGTATCACACAGCACAGACACAGATATATCATTTACAGGCCACATACAGGTATCAGGTAATAAACCAGTATGATGTGCATATATACCGACAGGTAAGATGTACCTAACTGTAAACCTGTGTGTTTACAATAGGAGTCCATTACAATGTGTTCTGTACATGTAAGTGTTTGAGCATGCACACTGTGGCCTTCACTGGTTAGAATCGGAGTGCTTCCCAAACAGACCTGTGCTACTAAGTGTATGAGTGTACCCCCTGCCACCTTGTATAATTTGAGTCAGTGCATCCAACAAGCCCTTTGTTATTAAGTGTATGAGCATGCCCAGTATATCCTTGTGTAGTTGTAGTAATAGTGCATCTCAAACGGCCCTGTGCTACTAAGTGTATGAGCATGCCCACTGTAACCCTGTATAGTGATAGTAGTTGTCCATTCCACAGATGGCCATACTCCAATTCAGGTTCCTGTTGTGCTACAACTATACCTCTCAGGCCTACCTGTGGATGTTGTGTCTTGTTTGTGCATACAGGTTGTAATGGACACCTACTTTAAAAACACAGGTCTACAGCTATGTACTTTGTGACTGTCAGTCTCTCTGTTGTTGTCCTCAATTGTAGAAGGGCAGTCTGATTGCCTTGGGATGTGTAATCTCTGTGGCGTGTCTTGTAACTTCGTAGTACTGTAACAGTGATCCTTAGATAGGCAGGAGTTCTGATCTCACCACTGGCAACTGTGTGCGTGTGTTTGTGTATGTGACAGCAAATGCCTGAATGTGCATGTCAGCATAGGCTGAGTGCGGTTGTGTGTGTGTATTTGTGTCTGCATCCTTTCATGGCAGCGGGTTTTGCTGCATTCCAAAGAGATGCCTCCTTTTGCACTGATCCTTGTCAAACACTATACCTCTCTCTTCCCCCCTCCCCACTGCAAGTAATTGGTCCTGTGATGTCACCAAGCTCAGATGTGGAATCAGTAAGTGTAATTGTATGTGTTCTGTGGCACATACCCCAACTGCATACCACTGTACTAATTACCTTTACATAGGCAAGATGTGTATGCACAATACTGGCAAGCGTGTGCATGTTTGTGTGTGTGACTACCCTGTAGCCAGGCATACACATGTGTAATGTCTTTTAGCACACCATGGTAGCCATCTGTGGTGACCAGTGTCTACAAAGTATTACATAGTAAGGAATGGTAAAGAATACACTGTCACGCATGACTACAGTTGGGCATGTTATTTTCCTTTGCCACTGTTGAGCAGTGACACAGAAGTGGTTGCTGGGGTGTAGGTCCATACCCATCATTCCCCAACCCTAACTCCACAATCCCCGGGGTAGATTACATTAGCCATCATTCCCCACCCCAAACTCCACATACACAACAACCATCCCTTCTCTGGTGAGCTGCTTATGATTTAAATGTTATAACACAAGAGATGCCTCTGTTTTGTGTACACATCAGTTCCTTCCTTTGGAACCCTTCTGTGTCACAAAGGGCATTCAGATGTATATATATATATATATATATATATATATATATATATATATATATGGCTATGGCTGTGTCTGTGTATATGCATATGTATATGTGTGTGTACACATCCCGTAGGTGCATATATATATATATATATATATATATATATATATATATATGTAGTTATGACAGTTGTGCAGATGTAGACTTGTCTTTGTTGTTTCACAGAGTACAGTACATTCAAGGGTACTGTACATATGTATACAAAGGGACTGTCCCATTTGTTTTTAGTACTGTGGAATGCCTGTAGTAGGATGTGCATTATAGACTCCATGCAACATGTGTACAACCTAGATGGCTTACGGGTATGTCCAGTGACCTCATTGTTCATGGTCCAGGGTTCAAGACCTGCAAGCCTTGTTGATACTGTCAATTAGGACTGCATAAGACACTTTTAAGCAGGTGTAAATGTGGTTTTGTGACAGTAAGCAGCGGGTACACGCAGGTAATAGACATGTACAACCCGTGGTACACTTGGAATGCCCTTCTTTGACAATCCTGCTGATGTCACCCACCTACGAATACAAATCTGGGACTGCTGTAACCCAGTAATCCCCATGACACATGCTGTAACTGCGTAATACTGTAGTGTGTTAAACAAGTTTGGTAGGTGTTCTAATCCCAGACAGGTCAACTGTGTGTGTGTGTGTGTGTGTGTGTGTGTGTGTGTGTGTGTCTGTCTGTCTGCCTGCCTGTGAAAGAAATGATGCGTTTAGAGTATGCACACTCTTTACAACCCACATGACCACCTTTGGCAGTCCTGCTGATGTCACCCACCTAGAAATACACCTCTAGGACTGCTGTAACCCAGTATTCTCCGTAGCACGTGCTGTAACTGCGTATTGCTGTAGTGTGATAAACTAGCTGGTAGGGGTTTCATTCCAAGAGAGACCAAGTGTGTGTATGTGTGTGTGTGTGTGTGTGTGTGTGTGTGTGTGTGTGTGTGTGTGTGTGTGTGTGTGTGTGTCTGCCTGAGACAAGAACAATACTTTTTAGAGTATGCACACTCTTTACAATTCACATGACCACCTTTGGCAATCCTGCTGATGTCACCCATCTAGGAATACACCTGTAGGACTGCTGTAACCCAGTATTCTCCGTAGTGCATGCTGTAACTGCATATTGGTGTAGTGTGATAAACTAGTTAGGTAGGAGTTCTATTCTAAGAGAGACAAACTGTGTGTGTGTGTGTTTGTCTGTCTCTGTCTTCCTGAGACAGAAACTATGCTTTTTAGAGTATGCACACTCTTTACAATTCACATGACCACCTTTGGCAATCCTGCTGATGTCACCCACCTAGACATACACCTCTGGGACTGCTGTAACCCAGTAATCTCTGTAGCGCTTGCTGTAACTGCGTAATGCTGTAGTGTGATACACTAGTTAGGTAGGGGTTCTATTCCAGGACATGGCAGGTGTGTATGTGTGTGTGTGTGTGTGTGTGTGTGTGTGTGTGTGTGTGTGTGTGTGTGTGTGTGTGTGTGTGTGTGTTTGACTGTCAGAGCCTGTGTGGAGGTGGCTGTGAGTGTCTAACCACTGGACATGTTGGGGAGCGGATTTTGTAGCTTTCCTATATGGTGTCCGTCTTATATGTCATAATGTCCACCTCATGAGGAGTACAGATGTCAGTCAGCCAAGGGACTGTGTTGGCAAGCCATACCCCTATATCTGGCAAAAGGCCTGGTGAACAAAGTATGCAACCCTACTATTACCTGGAATACGTCCTGAACCCATGTATCATACACAAACACACTTGCCTAGAATATCCCACTATTTTGCTAGTACCCTGCACATTGATGGTAGGTCATAGGCATGGTGTGATTGCAATGGGATGCAGAGGGCATGGCACCCTGCACAACAGTACAATAGGCACATGATTGCAGACAATGTGCCTTCACTATGTTCCCCACTGGATGCCTGCAACATATGTGGTGCCATCAAATGTGATCCACAGAGGCCATACAATGCCTTACACATGTGCCCTATATGGACCGATGCCGCTGACACCAGGGACTACCTGTATCATGCTTTCAATGCAGATGCAGGGTCAACCTGCTGACTATAAGCAGGTTCTGCCACACCAGGCCAGTATTGGCATATCGAAGGATAACAGTCTGTGTACACAACATGTGCCAGCCAAACCAGGTACACATGTACATGGTATTGTACATTACTGTGGGACATGCACATCCCAGGCAATGTCCATGTCAAGCACTATCAAACACAAACATGGCATGCATTGCAAAGCTATGGCCATACACAATGGTAACCAGGATGTCAGGACAGTTCATACAATACCCATCTGTGTGGGACATTGCAGACACTACACCCCTGTACCACACTGCACACCATTGTCAGGTGGCATGATGCCAAAGATTACCCCTCACCCAGCCTTGCACAGCCATCTTGCATAGCCAGCCACTACACACCCATGAAGCAATGCACACATGCATGTCAGTACTGGCACCTTGTGTCTGCATGTGGGGTATGAAGCTCCCAACCACAGTCACTCCCAGTATAACTCCCACTGGCATACCGACAGATGTCAAACACGTTCACATGCCCTAGCCTTTAGAACCTCCAGATATCCCCTGTGGTGCACGTAGTACCTGTGCATTACTGCAGTGTGGCAAACTAAGTGGTTTGGGAGTGTATTTGTGGGCCTGGCAAAGAATGTCAATGTGAGTCCATCAGAGAGTGTGGTTGTGTTGACAATGACATCCGTTCATGTGGACAGCCATGTGTGCTACACTTAATGTATGTCTACTATATCTCTGTTGCAGATGTCGCACACCAGCACGCATATATGTTCTTACAGCACACCAACATGTCAGCTTTGTGACACATGGAGTAACTGCATGCACTTGTAATAGTAATGACTAGTCAGTCAGAGGTTTGAACCCCTGTACTGGTAGGTGTGTGACAGACGATGCTTAGGTTTTAGTCTCCAAGCCCTACTCTGATGAACTTTGCCTCTGTCTGTCCCTCCCACAGACTCTTATGTGGAGGTGTACACCTGCTCAGCAGCAGCTTGTGTATTGTAAGTGATGGTCATGTTCAGGTGATGGTCTCTGCACCTATTGCAGTCCTCCTCTAGCTGATTGCATGTGGAACAGCTGTAATGATGTTCCCATAGCCATTCGTATGAAAAACACATTACAATATCTAGGAACATCATGTTGGTGTTTGCCCATGAAAGTCGCTGTGAGTGGTACCTGGATCTGGTGTTTGGTAAACGGCATCACAGATGATATCTGGATGTTCCTCAAACAACATACACAGTGGGAATTAGCCTAAAGACAGGAGGGTGATGTGCCAAACATGACTACAGCATGTAAGTGTAGCTATACTTCATTGAGACAACTGCCTGTTTAACAAGTTGTGTGTGGTAATGGCTATTCTGCATGTTTTAAAACTGACAAGACAGTGCTGTGTTTGTGAGGGATCCACATCTGTAGGGCCATCTGTGGACTGGTCAGTGTGTGGAACCATTTGTTTCCTGTGTTACTCACTGAACACACATCTGTGAACAGCAGGAGCATAGTGTGAGGATTGCAGCCAGTAAATGGTGATAGTGATGAGTTACTGCCATTGCATCACTGACTGGACATATGTCACATGAAACAGTGGTATGACAGACACTGTCTGGGGTTCTCAGTGACATGACAATAATGGGCCACTGTTCATAGCTGCAGTCACAAGTCTTCTACACGTTGTACAGATGTCATGCAGTATATATGCATGTGTTGTGCTCCCTCTGCAGATGTATACCATCTGTTGTGTTGGGTTGATGGTCATATCTATGCATGCTGTTGTAAGTAATCCTGAATGTTTTTGACTATTACTAAGCCATATCTGTGTTTAAACTGCAACACCATAGGCTGTATGCGTTTGGAGGTCCTGGCAGAACCTCTTGTTCCACTTCAGCTGGCCATGGCACCGGGCACCAGCACATCTGGGGCCCAGACTTGGACCTCCACTTCTGTTGGCTCTGCACCACCTTCTGGTGGTACCGCCACTGAGGATGGGGCTTGTCCCCCATGGGAGCAGGTCCAGACAGGAACACGTTCGCTGTCATACATTCCCAGACGTGAGGTGTAGGGGGCTCAATAAGGGGTTTCGAGGCCAGATACACTAGCTCAAGGGCAGAGTGTCACATTTACATGGTGAGGCTGCCCCTCCTAGACAGCTCCCAGCACTGCCACCTTTGCAGCTGTTTTGGTGCAGTAATAGCTGCCCATGGCTGGGGACCTCCGTCCCGCTGTTTCCATCTGAGGGCTCATTTATTTATTATTATTTATTTAACATTTATTTTACCAGGATAAGTCCAACTGGACATCATGTGTCCTTTTTCAGTGGAGTCCAGAGGAGAAAAGCTCCAAAGAAATAACAGTGTACATACATGCTTTAGATAACAATAAAACTGGCATACAAGATAAGAGAAACAATAAAGTACAAAAAACAATTATGTAGAACAATAAGATACTCAGGAGTACTACTATTATTTACAATATATACAAAAAGTACATTTCAGGTGAGAGTATAGTGTATGCATTAAAGGCTTCAACGGGTCACTTACATATGGAAAAGTGGGTCTTCAAGGGGGGTCTTTGCAGTTGCAGAGTGAGTTAGTATGAAGGCCTTTAAAGGTGCCTGTGTGACTTTGTAGCCAGAGATCAGGTGGGAGGGTGTTCCATGCTTTGGCAACATCATGGGAGAATAAGGCCTCCCCAGAACTATTATTGCATGGATTAACTTCAATCAGGTTTTTCATACATGAACGTAGCTCCCTAGTGTTGTGAAGGTTTAGCATGCCGGCAAGGGCAGGGCACTTCCCCAGATGGAAGAGAATTTGATGGACTATGATCAGTTAGTGGTAGCGCAGGAGGTTTGGAAATGAATTCTAACCAGTGCAGTTTAGTTAGGGACAGGCAATGGTGAGAATGTGATCTATTATTGTAAGCGAACCTAGCTATTTTATTGTAGCATGTAGAGAGCTTGTTCAGGTTGGTTTTGTTAATATTGGTGAGAACTGGAGAAACTTAAAGTAGTGTTGATAAGAGATGAGTTCTGGCTATTGTTGTTCTAGTCTCAGGAGTTAGGAATAGTTTGCAACGATATAGGCAACCTAGTTTTTTATGGACTTTAGAGATAGTTTGGGATATGTGCTTGTGGTATTTAAGTTGGTGATCAATAGTGATGCCTAAGAGATTAGCCTGAGTTACTGTAGCGATGAGGGTGCCATTGGTAGACATGATGGTAAAGGTGGCGTTGCACTGTTTGGTTGCGTGGAATAGTATTAGCTGTGTTTTTAGGGGTTTAGTATTAGTTGGTAGTTGTTTAGACAGTTCTCCATGAAGGATTCTTGGGCTTTACTTTGAAGTAATTGGATGTTTGTTGCTGAGCAGATTAGGGTAGTGTCATCCGCATACTGGACAATGTTGGCTTTAGTGGTAGCTAGGTAGAGATTATTTGTAAGTATGTAGAAGAGAAGAGGACCAAGAACTGAACCTTGTGGGACACCACATGTGACAGGGAGTGGGGGGGGATAGGGAGTTGTCCCATTTGACAGATTGTGACCAGTTGTTTAGGTAACTGTTAAACCATTGTAGAGTGGGGTCATCAAGGTTGAGTTCTGCTAGACAGGTGAGGAGTCTGTTATGGGAAACTGTATCAAATGCCTTGGATAGGTCTAAGAAGGTGGCAGAGACCAGCTTTCCTTGGTTCCTGTGTGAGTTTATGGTATTGGAAAAGTTAATTAAGGCAGTGTTGGTGCTATGGGAAGGTCTGAATCCATGTTGGGTTTTAGTTAGAAGGTTGTTGGTTAGCAGGTGGGTAAGAAGTTGGTGGTGGATACATTTTTCTAGAATTTTTGAGAGAAGTGATAGGATTGCAATGGGATGGTAGTTGGAGAGGTCAGTAGATGGACCTCCCTTGTGGAGGGGGATGATATATGAGGTTTTCCATAATGAAGGAATAGTATGCAGGGTGATAGATCTGTTAATAAGTAGGGAGACGGGGTAGGCGATGGCCTTGGATGCAGTTTGTAGATATTTCGCTGGAAGACTGTCGGTAACTAGGGTGGTAGGTTTGAGTTTAGCTAAGAGATTTTGAATGGTAGATGTTGGTACTGGGGTGAGTGTGAAGGGGGTGGAGTTAGTCTGGTAGTTTAAGGGTTGAGGTTGGGTTCTGGGTGATATTGCACTTACCAGGTTCAGTATTGAAGAGGTAAAGTAGTTATTGAAACTACAGGCTATATGTGAATCAATACCTTTGATATCTGGCGGTGGTGTGGTGACTTTTCCAGGCTGGAGGATGTTCACTGCAGCCCAGAATTTCTGTGGGTTGTTGTAATGTTTCCTTTGTAGGGAAATATAGTGGTTTATCTTGTCTAACCTGACCTGTTTTTTTTGCTTTATTTCTGAGCTCAGCAAAGCTTTGTCTAGTTTCAGGAGTTTTGTATTTTTGCCAAGTTAACCAAGCTTTGTCTCTAGTCTTGAGTAAGATTTTAGTGGCTTTGTTTAACCAGGGAGCAGGGTTACTTCACAATCTTATTGTTTTCAGTGGGATTAGTTGGTTTAAAATCCCTAGGAATTTGGCATTAAAGTATTCTACTGCAATATCCAGGGGAAGGGTTTTTATAGGAGCCCAGTCACAGGATTTTAGGGCTTCTGAGAATTGTACTGGGGAGAACTTTTTGTGGGAGCAGATTTGTAAGAGAGCGGGGGGTATTGGTAGATTTTAGTTTGTGCCAAAGGAGAAAGGTTGGGTTATGGTCACTGAGGGAATCAGGTAGTATCCCGGTAGGTGGTCAGTATTGGGCTGGTTAGTCAAGATCCAATCTAAGATGGATTCACGTTTGGTGGTTTTGTCAATTCTTGTGGGTGAGTGTATGAGTTGTACGAAATTATATAGGTTAATGTGGTTGGTAGCTATGGGTGAGTGTATGGTGTTCCAGTCTATGTTGACATCACCTAGGAGTACAGTTTCTTGGGACAGGGAATGGGAAGCCCAGTGGAGTATAGATTTTAGTGTCTTAATGTTGTCGCCCGGTATTATATAAATGCTGAGTAGGTTTAGTTGTTTGCATTGATTTAGTAGAATTTTGGTGAATAGGGTCTCGGCAGTGTTGAAATCTGGGGTTTCTTTTTGAAATAGCTGAACTTTTAAATTGGATTTGTAATGAAGGGCAATGCCACCACCTTTTCTGTGAGGTCTGTCTACTCTTAATATATTGAAACCAGGTGGAGTTATGAAGTTATCTTTAATGTGGGGTTTAAGCCATGTTTCTGTAATCACTATAATATTTGGGTTATATACAGAGATGGTTCCATGTAACTGTTCTATTTTATTTATGATACTGCGAATGTTTAGGTTTGGTATGAGTATATCAGTGGATTCGTGTTTAAATGGGAGATTGGGGTCAGGTGTGGTATGGGTGTTGTTTGTTGGGCCAGGGTTGGGGTGAATATCACCTCCTAGTAGTAGTAGTCGAGCTGCAATGCTGGTGATGGTTTTAAGGTAGAATGTAGTTAGGAAGTGGTATTTGAGGCTACGGTGGTTTTTAGATTGTGAGGTATAATGGATAGGAGAGGTGAGTTGTAAGATTAAAGGGTAATAGATAATTAGTTGTGTGTTTGCAGGTATGGAGGGAGTGTTTGTGGTGTATGGCAGGGTGGGTGATTTGATACAGTACATGGTGTTAAGTGGGTGGTGATAAGTGGTAATGATGGAGATAAAGTAAAGACAGATGGATAGAGAAGGCCAGAGTAATGGGATGATATGGTTGTGGGAGAGTGGTATTGGTAACATGGTAATTGAGTTCTGTGTTAGAGGGCTGTAGATGGTTGTATAAGGAGAAGAGTTTTATGAAGTTTTGTGGTTAGAATTGAGGGTGTTCTGGGTTTGATGGAGTGAGAGTATGATTTTATTTTAATTACATGCAGTGTAAACAAAATCTTTTAAGTTATACAATAACAACGTCAGGCAGACTACAATTAAAATAAATATTTCAATGTAAAAATAGATAAGATAGTAAATGCATACAGTAGTAGGGTTTCTTATACTATTGATATTCTATTCAGATACAGTTAAATAACTAACTTATACAACATATAAAACAGATGTTGTTGCCCTTTGGTTTATTTCTTACTTGTGCGGGCACAAATCCTGTTTGTTGCTTTTGTACAGCGTATAAGAAGTGCAGCACACCTAGGGTACACTTCCACCAGAGATTAGCATCAATGCTGTCCACTAACTGATGACAGCTGTGAAAAATCTATCAGACCTACCCGCTTGGGTCACAGGAGAAAAAACAGTCTTTGGGGACAAAAGAGTCTTTATGACCAGTGCTAGAATTCAGCAAAGTCCCTTCCCAATCTGTCGTTCGTAAAACTGCTAAATCCACCAAACTAGCATTCTCTTAAAGCAAACACACTTCTCCACTTCCTTGCCTCTTGCTGCTCCATTATGTAAATTCACACCATCCACTACTCTTTCTGTCTCTGCCGCTCCACAAGCATGTGACATGTTCTTATTCTGTAGTTCTTTGCAAAGTGAAGATGAATCTGTTGGTCTGGAGGAAATTACTCCATTTAAAGTCGCACCATAAACCAAGAAAATCAGATACACAGTTCAATGAGTTTTGAACTTGGTGACATTGCTGTTATTTTGGTTTTCTCTTCAGATTTCAACATGCTTTTCTAGGAAATCTCTTTATGTGAAACAGCTACACAGAGTTCAAAAGGTCCAGTGTTCTTCATTTTCCCTCATCAACTTCCCCTTTCTTTCGTGTTCTTCTCTCTGATGTGCAAGTATAGACATTAAAGCTGGGATACGTGTTTTTGGTGTTGCTAGCTCCTTTTGTAATTCAGCACCTCCATTGTCTAGTTCTGCAGGTTTAAATTCCACTTGGCTACTGGTCTAAAGGAACAGAGACTGCTCTGTGCGATCAGCAGTATGGTCCTGCAGTGCCTCAGGTCTGGAACAAGGTTTTCTGCTTCAGTAGTTGTCTGCAGTTTTCTGGCAACTCTTCACGTCTTCAGCACTTTTATTTTGTTTAGGAAGTTTGGGCCTGGAATCAAAACTTGTTCATAACAATTCAGCGATTCTCCTTTTTGTTTGAAATCCTGGAATACACGAATGAGCTTCTTGTCTGAAGAGTAAGGATAAATAAATAGGGAGAGACCTTATTTTATTTAAAACCTTATCAGGATAACATTCCTCCTTTAACTAAGTCTTTCTCCTTATCATGGCAGCTTGTGAATGCAGCAGTTGAGATACCTGTGTTGCAGGGCTGAATCTGTCTGATGTATGCAGTACACAATCAATGCATAGTGAGGTACAGGTTGTGTTGTGCGGCTGGCATCCTTTTTACTCTGACTTGCAAATCCAAGTTACAGCTGAAATTTCTCAGATGAAATAGAATATGATTTGAGCTCTGTTTCACAATCGCAGTCCACTATGCAGAGTCCAGAAATAAGGGATTATGTCCACAGGCAGCTGTTTTCTTCATAATTAAAAGAATCCAATGCAATCCATGCTGTCTGGCTTTTAGAGGAGATGTCACTTATCCCATTTTTGGAGTATACCATTTTTTGTTGTTAATATGTCCGTTTCACCACTGGCTCTGAATTTCTTTCTGCAAATCGCTGGTTAACAGTTACCATTACCGAATGCGCAAGGGATTATGGGGCGCAATCTTTACTTTATGAATTGGGGTAGATTGCTAGCTTAGGGACCAGCAGGGTCTAAATGACTATCCAGGAAATGGACTTCCCTTCAAGTAGCTTAGGCTGTTGCCAAATCATTCCTTCAGCTTTGGAAAGAAATATTACTTCACGAGGTACTTTGCAAAGTTCATGAGCTTGTGAATGCCGAACACCCCTCCCCGTCTGAGGTGTATCCCCCCACGTGTCATATACCGACCCTGTATGCTGTCTTGTCTGTAATCCTACCCTACCTATCCTCCATGAGCATACCTAATCTCCTTCCCCCACATCCCACTCTCACCCTACGGAAACAAAAGGCCAATCGGCTCCTAGAACAACACTTGCCCCATACATAGCTGTCCATTTCACACACGTGTCCACTGGACACATGTAACCCTTTTAATATGCATCACAACATACTCCAGTTGTCCTCACCCATCTCTCAGGCACACGATCCTAGTATGCACATGACTCCTAAATGTTCCAGATACACGATGCAGATGACCCCATTGTACACACAACACTACCGGTCCCTCTATGGTTACCCCATTTACCTTTATCATGATGATGATGCAGCACACAGCACTTTGCAAGAGTACTGTTCTCACATAATGATTGGACAGGAACTGTTGTGTAATGTAAATAACATGCACAGAGTGATGTATATGGCCAATGTACAAATGTTTGCATGTATGACTGACACATGTCTGTCTGGGGGAGTCTTGATATTACATAGGACGACACCACTACATAATATAGGCATTGCTGGTGTTTCCCTTTTCATTCCTTTGTAATGCTTTGTTGTCACATGGGATGTTCCTGATATATCTATATATATGTATGTATCTGTATGCTGGACATAAACACTCACACATACATCTACATGATGGAATACATTTCCTATACTGTTGAATGACTGCACTGGATGATAGGTTTGTGATAAGATCCAATGTCTGTATATCTGCCATGGCTTAGTGGTAAATCACAATAGCTGTGTGTGCAGGGTCCTGGTTTTGAGCCTTGCAGAGGCCGTTTATTTTGTTGCTGGGCAGAACAAGGCCATTAGATACGGTGTGATTAAGGCACATTAAAGCAGTTGTGAGCGGGTGTGCATAGGTTTGTGCGGTGCTAAGCAATGCTAACCTCTGGCTACAGTTTCTTACACTCAGTTAGCCTCTACATTGCTTTACCAGTGTAATGCTCGCATACTGGTGGCCAAACAGGCTTATACCCGCTTGCTCCCGCACTTGCAAATGCACTGCGTTTGGTGTTTGCATCTGACACTCATGCCCCCGCGTGGGAGTGAGGACTACAATATTACCTTGTGATGCCTAATACATCGGATTACATGCCTACAGTATTGGGAATGGCTGCCCATTAGGCGACAGCATGCCGTTCGACTGTACAGAGTCTGCGGCCTGTCCAGAGTTTGATTCATATTATTGGTGTGTTCCTCTTACAAGCTGCACCCATATGGCTAATACATGGGAAATGACACACTTCAATACAAACATGTAATTCGGTTTTGGAACCCACATCCTTGAGCCGAGTCATGCTACTGCATACCTAATATTCTATTATCTTTCTAAGGTTGTCAATGGAATATGTGCTTTCTGTCCCTATCAGACCTCTCATACGACTGGGGAAATATACAAACTGAATCAGGGACATGGCATAACAACATCAGGGACACATTTAAATTATTGGTGCTATTAACCTGACACATTGACAGACTCAGAGCATATGAATTTATACACATTTTCTGAGGTAAATGATGTTTATAACTCTTAACTGCTGTCATTATTCATTATGTGTAATTCACCACCTTTCCTCCAAATGTCACTAGTTTTAGGAGGGATTAAGTGGGGCAGAGTTAGAAACTGAGTCAAAATCAGGGACAGTTCAGAGGTATGGTCCCTATTTGTTCCCCCAATGGTATGTCCTGTCCAGTGGATGTGCTCTTAGGGTTTGAGAGGTATGCCCATTTTAGAATATTACTTACATCCCCGGGGCGGTCCTAATACGACTGCGCAAGACAACACCTGCACGCCTAGGCCCATAATTGCATATCCATAGTTCCCCCAACTGCCACTCCTCTACAGCACTCATCCTTACTGTGGGTGCAGGTGGGGTATAAACACACCACTGTACACTGCCCACTCTCCCCACGTCGGGACAGATGTCGTACGTTGTGTTGACCCATGCGTTATCAGCCTTGCACAACCTACTGGTCCTTGTACATCTACAGGTTGGTTTGATAAGTCATTACCGGGACTGCCTCTGATCATTAATTTTTGGTGTCCCACAAGGAACATCGATGTCTATGTTTCAAGGTTAGACCTGGCAGGTCTCTCC